>NW_019213894.1:58667-90287 GCF_002532875.2 Varroa jacobsoni
ATATAGACATGCCACACGCAGAAATATCTGCGACAGTGCAGCAAACCGATGCTAGCCTTTATAAACTACCGTTTATGCACTAAACCGCAAAGTTCAGAGCGTGCAAGGTATGTCAAGGATACCGTAATAAGAAAATCAGGTTTAGGGGTATTTCTGGATGAACGTGAACGACACCGAGTCAAATCGGCGTTTTTTTATTTCGCAATATTTATCAATCATAGTATTAAATGATATTTGCCGTTGTAACCTCAGTCGCTCTTTTGTTCTGGTACAAAATGAGTAATTCCACCAGCTATTCGAAATACGATGTTTATAATAGGAACATTGCATTTCGAACAGACGGTGATATTAAGCCTATGTGAGACAATACATTTACTCATTATTTCAATATTACAACGTTCCAACAAACCTCAAGAATAGGAAGTGCACAAACTTGCCTTCGTTTAACATTATTGTTGACGTAGCAGATACAATCAGTGTCAGTAGTATGACGTCCTGTTGACGCTACGAGGCAAGATCGATGCCAAACGCTTCTTCGCCAAGGTAACGCAGAATTATGCTTACCTCTGGTAAATACATAGTCACTAAAGGCAAAATCATTTAAAAAAAACACTATCATGTCAGACAACAAAATTTAGATACCCAAAGATGCGTTTTTCAGTTTGCCCCTCTGGCATCAGCTTATCGTTGCTCTATTGTATCGACATATTCGGAGTACTGCTTCTCTTAATGTTTTTTTTTTTTTGAATATTTGTGGATACGCGTGTGACAGGATAAAATTAAACGACACAGATTTGTATCAATGACATAACTGAACAATACCGCAGCTGGCTTCTATGAAGACGTGGTTAGAACGAACATTTCACGGTTACAATATTTTCTTTAACTAACCTATACAAATAGACAGACACAGGTATGGCCGCTCTCAAGATGAGACTACTGACGAGATACTGGCCGTTGAGTATGTAAGCGCTTCCCTAGAGGCGTCCTCTTCGGCCGTCGCATTCGTGTTTGCGAGATCGTTGTGCCAAGTAAACTAACTAAAACCGTGACATATAGCAAGCATACGAATCAAATAAGAAGGCATTTTTTGGCAAGAAGTGGCGTGGCACGGCACAGCAAAAGCTGAAAACGGAGCGGTGAACCGAAAAAAAACCGGCTATATCATTTAGTACTTTTAGCACAGGCTTATAGTATGGTTACGTTTGCCGTGGCTTTCTTGAACCGCTCCGTTGGCTTATGTCCTGATAAGCGCCTGTCATGAGAACAGCCTGCTAGAATACGGTTATGTTGTAAGAGGTGGTCGCAACAACGCCGATAATGTTGGTGGTACGGAGGAGTCAATTACTTCGTGACATTTCGTGACTGACCATCGTGACAACTCTTCCTTTATAGCCAGAAAAGCATACTCCATGTGACTAGTCTTACGACCGTGCTACTGCGACGGTGACACACGCCAAATATCTGTGTGGACGGCCATCACTATACTTGACAGACCGCAAGCTTTGTTGGTATCCGTTCGACACTTCCAGTAACTGAGGATGCCCGTTCCGATGTACTTGCGCTCACTCTCTTTACCCCACTTACTCTCTGACTCATCGCTGCACTTCACCGAAATCGATGATGGCAGGCGGACAAAAAAACTGTTCTGCAGCCGTCGTCGTATGGCTACTGATCGCACGGGCGGCAGCACCGGCACGACCAATTGGCAGTGCATGTTCGCGCCCAAACATTATTGTTGTTAAAGTATCATTATCTATATAAAAACATTATTGAATAACAACAGCAGCGGTAACAGATGAAAAAGAACGTTGACCGTCGATGCCTGTCCATGAAGACGGTGGCAATTTATCTATTTTGTTATAACTCTACTGCGCTCACCTCGAAACTGTATTCCAAGTTAGCTGTTAAGGCTTGCTCTCTTACCCGTTCTCGCCAAAAACTAGCGCGTTAAGGTTAGTTATAATAATATTGATGAGTCATCGGTAGCAGATCGGTTAGTTATCAGAATCATATATTATTCCATGTTACAATAAGACTTTAGTATTATATTGCACTGCATTAGCTGGGTCGCATTAGGCGGTGCTGCTGCTTCTGCTGCCGCCGCCGCTCAGAACACGTCGAGTGTCAATTTCTGTTCCCTGAAAATGGTAGCTTTTCCTAGTTTTCGTCGTCTCTTCGGTTCTTTTGGATTCTCGGCTGTCGTTCTCTGCAAAAGCTCAACCAACTGCCTGTCTTACCACAAGACGCCCTTCCAGTGTCTGCTATTTGTGTAGATTCGTTTCATTTATGATTTCAATTCCATCCCATTGTGTTTTTTTACTCTCCTTGCGTTTTGCGCGCGCGTTTTTTCAAACTTGGCAGCCATTTTTTTTGGGCATTGCATTCCTTCGTGGTCTCGTTTCATTCGCTATCCCCCGCGTTAAGCATCGGTTTGTTACCGATGTGGTGGACGCCAACGTTTGTTGTCGTTGTTGCAATAGTTGATTTGATCGGTTTCGTTATGTTTGGGCAGCAACCCTTTGCCAGGTTGCCATACTCGAGTCAGCCATGCGCCTCTGATCTGCACTGGTTCCGTGTTGCTGTTACTCTAGCTAGCTCACTTATTTTTTTCTGCTTGCTGACCATCTTCACACCGTCGTCACGCCGCATGTACGAATAGCTATTATTTGTAATACTTTACAATCACAGTCGTAGTGTAATAATAATCTCTACGTGGTGCGTTGACGCGACCGTCTAGCAGCTTCGTCACGGTACTGGCCAGGATCGATCGGGTCCTCTCATGTCACCGCTGCTGCTTCTGCTGGCAATGACGAAAATGTTGTTTCTGTTGCTGCTGCTGCTGCGGATGATGATGATTATGACAGCGGCCATCACTAGCAGCAGCAGCAGCACCACCACCACCACCACCACCACCATCGATGATATGATAAGGACAATAAGAATACGCAAGCAAAATAGTAATCATAGTGGTATATAGTACAATTTATTATAAATCTAACTGACGACCGGCTAGCCATTCGTTTGATTGACTGGCTAGTTGTGTCTACGCTAGCCATTAGTCGGCCGTAGCCGTCGTCTCCGACATCGCTCCCTTTCTGGGCCTTGGCGCCTTGACGGCTGAAGGCCGTGTTCTGCTGTGAGAGCCAGTAGAAGCGAACCGTAGAGCCAAGCAGCAGCGAAGTCAGCGTCAAACTGAGCGAACCAAATTAGCAATCATCCACCAACCGATCCGAATCGTTCGTTGATTCTTGCTCCCGCTGCAGCCCCCAACCTCCCCCACGCTCCCCTCCCTATTCCCTCCTTTCAGTTGAGTTCCCCCAGTTCGCTCGCGGCCGATTGACGCACGAAGCAGCTGCAGCCACAATAGAACCGACTACCACGACGGCTACAGTCATCGCCAACAGCAACAGCGTAACCAGCATTACTGACACGCTGAGTAAAGTCGCGTAGCGTCGCAGTTGCGACCACTACTGCCGTCTATGGGACGATGATGATGACAGCGCTGCTGCTGGCTGCGTTTGGAGTTGATTGTGGTAATGCAGGCGCCTTTCAAAGTCTCACTCAAAAGAACGAGAGATGGCCCAGAGAGCGTTGGCGCTCGCTCGACTAGTCAGTGATTGACGGGCAGAGGGCAATGCCTCCTCCAAAGCGATGAGCGACAATCAAGGACTGTGAAGCGCTTCGATTACATCACGGGGCACTCCACGCTCACAAAGGAACTCAGGCAGAGACACGCACGACATAAACGCGCGAGTTGTGCGCGCAGCTTTAGTGGAAGAACCAAAAGAAGTCAACGGCGATGCTCAGAACCAGCGAGATAAAGGATATCGCTGACGCAAGAAGTGCGCCGCTAACAGAAGGCAAGATCAACGACGGTACCGGCGAGATAGTTGCAGTTGCAATATTTTGGTTAGAAATTGTGTACTTCGATAGTTCGAGCGACGAAGATTATGTGATATTATTAGAAACGACAGTCTGTCTTCCATAGCCGGCATGAGAAAGCCCTTCGTGCCGTCGAAGTAGTACATAGTCATTGTAGTAATAATAATAATCATAACGATAATATAGAAATAGGGTAAAACGATCAATTAATAGTAAATACGACGTAGTCATATGAGCAGAGATGTCAGAGGTGTTGGTCCTGGGTAAGCAGATGTAAAGCAAAAAAAAAAAGCCAAAAATTCAGTAGTAGTAAAAAAATAGTAGAGCCTAAAAAATGCGTTCAAGCAAATAGACGTCAGGTTTTCCAAAAAACTAAAAAAATAGAATAGAATATTCAACTCCTTCTTCATCGAACGTGTTCAAAGTAGACAGTAAGAACCCGGAATCCAGTCGAAAGTTAGCCAGCTGGTTCTTGCCAAAAAAATAGCTAAATAATAAAATAAATCCTTGATTTACGTGCTTATGAAGTAGTTTAACTGTCTAGTACGTTCCGTATAGGGAAATAAGTATATATTCGGTACCGACCGCTGTTTTCTGTTTGTGTAAAGGTGTTACATGGCTTCGTGGTTCTGATTTATAACATTACACAGTTAATGTACGTAACTAACGGAAGAGGTGCCACAAATGACGTCGTGACCAAATAACTGGAGGCGGCACGCTGAAAATGTTTATGGAACATCAAAGTGAAAAATTGACAGATTGATATATTGCTAGTATACTCAAGCAGACGTTTGCGTTAACGCAATAGATTTGCGTAACGTATATAACCCGTTTCCTCGTAAGATTTCGTGAAGTCGAACATTTGATTTTCATTATAAGTGCAATAACAGTAATAATAACAATAATGGCTCGAGTTGTCCCATAGAACTGTTGTAAACACAACATAATAGGACCATATTACGGTTATTTTTTGCAGCACCAGTTGAACGCATGTTGAAAAACTAAGACTTCGCTTACAGATACTGACTATATATCGTTTGGGATATTGAAATGGAGACAAAACACCTCGGTACTTAGGCTTGCAGTAGCATCGAAGCTGGACACAAAGTGACGTTACTTGGTTTTTGGTAATTTTGACCGTCCAAATAAACAGGATTTATACTCACTAGGTCAGTTACGTTACCAACTGGAAAAGGGTCCGTCGATACTAGATTACTCTTTATACTTGGGAAGGTGCCACCGCTTTACGTTGCCACTGTAAATTGTTTCATTCATTGTTACATACGTGAGTGCTTCTTGCGTCGAACGTACATCATTGCAGCCTGTGTATTTAGATAGGATAGCATATCCCTTTCAGTGAAGCGCTTTAAAATCATAAATTTTTATCTATATATTATATTTTTACTTAAATAACTGGCATAGCAACGATTGAATTTTATGGATAAACATAATATACACTTAGACATTGCGAGTTGGGGCAAATGTGTGCCAAAACGTTGTTTTGTGCAAGTGTCGTACTTTGATGATACCGATTATTTTACAGAAATGAGAAGGTTGGCAAAAAGGAGGCGGGTAAATTGATTAAAAATACTTCTTTGTTTACAGGTGTCAAAGCGCTATTTAAATTTTTTATTACTCCATTGATTTCTACACCTATTATGGATTAATTGATTTTTCTACTCGGTGCACAAAAGTGACCATTGGGCAGCAATTCGCATTGGGATAGTAAATAAAATTCTATTAAATCTACTATACATACATCGCATTGTAAAGATTCTGGATTCAAGCTACCAAACGTGGTTAACTAGAGCCATAGATATGAACATCCGTTGAAATATATTCAGACCACAAGGGTTAAACTCCCTCACAAAAGGAAAAAGTCAGAAGTGCTTCATAGGATATGAATCAGTAAGTGGCAGAAATACAAAAGAAACCGGCTTTTCGTCCTTTAATTCGCGATTCCTCTCGTCGTGTCTGTCTAACATCTACTAGAAAAGTATACTAGGGTACTAATTAACATGTTTTCACTCGGCAACTGCACTGCGGCTGCTTGTTCTGCGACAGGGATGTGATAGCGAAGTGGCATTTGACGCCCGTTACAAAAGTTATAAAAGATAAGGATACAAGAGCTAGCTTGTGTGGATTAACCTAGATTAAGATGAAGATTCGGAGCGCCATTTCTATCAATAGGACCGACAGCAGCGCATAAAACCCTCGGAAGCCCATGCCTCACTTGCATGTCCTAGGAACAACGACGTCTGCCCTGGTCGATAGAAGAAATCTCTTGTCCGTTTGGTGTTTCTTCTATGAGGCGATTGCGATGATCGCAGAAGGCCTTAACGCTGTCACTGTTGTCTTTCGAAGCTGTTTGTAGAGTTTTGTACGTTTCTCTTCGTTTGCTTGCTTGCTGGCGCCGCCGCCGCCGCCGTCGTCACCACCATTGTTCGAGGCCCTCAGCACTCCGTAGCAGCGGAAGCGGCATCGGCTATGAAAGCAACTAACAAATACTATGTGACAGTCCCTTATACTGTTCTGGGCAGCTGCAGCCGCCGTTACAGCTACGACTCACGGTCGGCTGAACGCCATGCTGGCTCATTCACCATCGGTTTCGACTGACTAATTGACTGGCTGCGGGCTAGTGACCTGGTGGATGGGGTAGACAAATAGCTGGCTAGCCACTGACTCGCTGCTAGTGCCGTTAGTGGCAGACGAAGTCGAACAGCAACGATAGCATCAGCAGTAGCAGTACTTCGAAAAAGTCAAATGCTCTTTGATGCAGTTTGTGATTGAACAGCGGCCACGGTGGCGACAGCGGAGGCGTTAGTGGTAGCATCGTTGCAGACGCCGTCGGTATCCGGTGCAGTCAGGTTATCAGTAGGCCTCCTGCAGCGAAGCCATGCCGACTCCTGCGACCACCAAAAGAATCATCATCACAACAATACTACAAGGCGTGGCCTCTATACTCTCTCGCCGCTGCCGACACAGGTTCTTAGTTAAAGTTCTTCCGCCGAACACCACTAGCGCACCGTGCGACTATTGGCGCAGCAAGAAAGAAGATACCACCACACGTAAATAAGCAATAGTTGCTTCAGAAATAGTAATACGGATATACGAGTATACATATATATATATATATATATATTCTCGTGCGGGACGTGACATAAGGCATTCGTTTAGCACAGAAAAAAAATAGCGTCGAGTTTACTGTTTGATGTTCGCGATATCGAGGAAGCAAGTGGTGCTTGTAAGGGCACAATTTGCCAGAGCGGCGCCATTACGACAACACGAAGGACACCATGTGGCGTTCGTCCAGCCCAGCCGATCAAATATAGCCGAATCTGAAATGAGATATCGTCTGGCTTAATTTTTCTTCTAGTTCATTCTCTTCAAGCCCAGCATGGTTTTCAGCGGTTCTCAAATTCGCCCTATGAGCCTTTTCAATTATTTTCTTCTTACTACCATTACATTCAGCTTGCGTGTCGCGAAGCAACGCGTTACGTGTACGCATTTGACGACAAGGATCAGAAGCTCCGTGTAACTGACGATTGGCTCGTTCGTCCATCTCTGTCAAATAACACTACCTCAATTACAGCGGCAGCGGCAGCAGTAGCATCAATAAATACGGACACATCTTGTAAGCAGATGTCATCCACTACAAGGTCCGCTTTTTAAAAGAATCCAATAATACAAAGAGTAATAGTGATGGAAAAAGTAATTATCACGATTAGAGAAGAGGACAATGCCCGAACTAATTTAAAAAGAAACTCGTGTACCAGACCACAAAGTCAAACACGTATACGACGCATTCTGGATGGCTAATCAGTATATCATACAGTCTTCTCGTGTACCATGTGAAGAGTGCGTGCCTTTTTATAGCGTCTATTGAGCTTACAATCAACTATTGAATAGATCGGATGTGAGGCCGATTGGAGAAGATTATTAATCGACCGTATATAGCTTTGAGGAAAAGTTAGCAAAAAAAAAACAAAACAGAAAGCCGCAGATAGAGTACCAATGCAAATGCTCGGTTCAAATGACAGGATGGTTTGATCAAATACAAATAAATTCAGCGTAAGCAGCGGTCAGTACTGGCGTTAACGGCAACCAGATTCGATATAAATCAGTGACTTTTTGCCTCGCAGATCAATAATCTGCTCCGTCTTCTGAATAGTAAACGGCTCGCAGAGAATGCAAGCAGTAAGTTCATCAACCATATCGGTTGCTGCAGTTGGCCTGCTGGCCCCACATTCATCCCTTCTTCAACCTTTTTCTCAAATGTCATACGTCAAGCAAAAAGGTAGCAAAGCTGGCAGACCCGGGCAGGACACAACGTTGCGAACCCTTCTAGCATTTAAGCTGGCCAAAGACTTATGGCAGCTACCCGCGCTAAGTACCGTGAGCCGATCAGACAGTCCGAACGTGTAACACAATCGACCGGCTTATATTTTAGCGCTACTGGGCTGGCAAACGGGTACCGCGTAGAAAGAAAAATCTCTCGAGTGAATGAAAAAAATAGCCCTGAACAACAATTAGTAGATGCGATTGTGTCAATGTGGGAAATGCTGACACTGTAGAACTACATAATAATTATTTGTAAGTGTCTAATTTTCTGTGTTTCTTCACTTCATCGTCAACGCGAGTTGATTATGTATTCAACGCGTACGTTGGAACGAAGCTAAATCTCAAATGAATCACTCGATCACGATAGCTGCCCCAAGGCACCCTAGCTTTTGCTAGATTTTTTACATCAGCGTTGCCCTACAAAATACCTCTGTGGCGATAATAAAATTGTTAAAAAAGTTATCAGCTGAAGATAGAATGTGTACAATAACAATAGATCATCAATGTTGTCAAATCTAGCGGTTGACACGGCGTTCATAATTACAAAAAATCTCTCTTAAAGCCTTCGTAGTTGTATTTCCGCAAATATGGAAGACAAACCAATTATGCAAATCAACAGCTCGAATTTTTAAAAGCGCTCAAATTAGGTTTCCCATTAGAGGAGAGGTTTTGCAGTCAAATTTAAGACGTATGTGTGTAAAATGTACAAGTTTTAGCTATTTCGCACTCTACAGGGGGGTTCGACCTGCTTGTAACGCTAGCATCGTCTCAGTTTAATCCACCCTATTATCCACAAGCAGCACTGCTGCTGGCGACCTTCTTCTGCTTATTTGGTTCTCCTACGAAACTCCTACTACGACTAGCTGACGTAATGGCAACCGCCGGTCATTCCTTAGAACCTATTCATCGTACCCCTTAATCAACCCCATTGCTACCGCCTAAAATGCAACTCCCATTTTCCTCCGCTTAACAATCGGCTTTTCGCTGTTTCCGCTCTCTCCTTTAGTTCAATGCCATCGAGTGGCGTCGATCCAACCGAGGAGCTGTGCCGATGGTAGCAGTATGAGCCCAGACATAACGTGTACAGCGCGCTCAGCAGCGTCTCAGTTGTAGTGGAAAGCTTTAGAGAGGCGGCCTAGCAGTCCCTTTTATCCACCCTCCCGTTCAAGTCGTAACAGCAGCAGCAGCAGCAGCCGCCGCTCCGGCTCAACTTAAGCCCCCAGGGAGTCGCTGATAGTCGTGGCGGATTTCCAATCCCCACAGGCTGATGGACCTGTATCGGTTGACGAGAAGCCGAACTGTAGAGGCAATGGACCGCTGGAGTGGCCCGTGGGCCGGGTGCGAGGGTTTACGAACTATGGGGTGAAGCAATGCAGATGGCGGTGGGGTGGCTGATGCTCTCGTAAAGTGTATCCTGTTTTGCAATAATTAAGTGCCCTCCCAGTCCTCCATAAGCATCTGCTACGGGCCCGCCACCATCTGTTCAGTAGCATTCAGCGCTGACCACGTCGAGGCCACAGTTTGCGCTGTGGTTGGGCCTGTCGCCTGCTCCGCTCAGCATTGCATGTTATCCTCGCATGGCATGGCATGGCAAGGCAAGGCAAACAGAGAGACTCAAAAACTAAGCGCTGAGACGCTTGTGCATCGTCGTCGTCGTTGTTTAGCTAAACTGAAAATAAATAACAAATCCACCAAAAGGCCAAGTTGATTGGGGAGGACGTCGTTCACGGAACGATCCAGTATCTTTGAAAAGTGGAAACGACACTAAGCGAGGTGTGAAGAGACGCCTGCCATAGATCATGCATTAAGATCTTGAACACATATGAAGTTTAACGAAGCCTGACACTCGTAATGTCAGTATTATATAGATAATGCAGATGAGATGCGACAACCATTAATGTTATATTCGACGGTAACACAATTTTTTCGATGATTCGACTCAAAATCCACTTGTACACTGTGTTCCTCCTAAAACTGTGAAGTCACTTATTCACCTAAAGGCCGCTCGGGCTTTTAGCGAACTCAGCGGTTTATGAGCTATCTTTACCTTGAGGTATTTTTTTCGCTGAGACAGTTCGCTGCATGGAACTGTATGTGGTGAAGATTCTACTACTAGAAAAATCATTCTGTCAAAAACCCGGCAAGAAAATTTTTAATTTATTTGAATCTCGTAGAAGATCTCTTGCGAAGGCGGAAGCCAGAGCATCAGACCTGAATACTAACACCCGCGCATTTCAAAGCGTACGAACTCAACTAATGTTAGTCAACGAAGTAGAGCTTTTAGTGCAGGACAACGCTCGACTTCGTACCGCAAGAATCACGACGGCAAAAATATAGTAATGACACTCGGAACCTCTGTCATATGTTCTATTCACACCAAAGGTCGTCCCCACATATTACTATTTTTTAAAAATTTAAACGGCCTCTTCATAGGAGAATAGTTCAGATACTAACATTTCAAAATTGGCTCCTAAACTTCCGTACTTCGGACTTCTACAGCGACGGAACAATGAAGTTATTATCCAAATGGCAGAAGGTAATAACGGTGCATATTTCGCATGCAAGTAAGGGAACAACGTCTGTAAAAAGTTCGAGAGCTATAATTTGCTATGTTACTTTTGATATGGAATAGTTTAATATGATAAACATATAGAAGCGATACAGGGGCCGCCGTTCACGTTTAAATGGTTCTCTCGTTTCTTCTCTGCATTGGCAACTGCAATAGAAGCAACGGAGTGAAGAAACCAGCCAGGACCGTTATTTGCGAGTGGAACTAGAGCGGCCCTATGTCACAAAATAGGTACAGGATTGGCTCATGAGAGGGAGTTCCGCAATGACCCGTGTGTCAATCACACGGACCAGACACCAGCTGCAAATAAGGCTTTGCGTATTCATTGTATATAAAGAGATGTCAAAGCAGACATTAGTAAACCCTCGATTGCTTCTGACGCACACACCTATACCTTCACATTCACATGCACATTATTCAGAGACAAGTATTATATTTGTTCGGAGTTGAGCCCCAAAGGCTAGCCTTTCAACGCGATTGGCTCCTTTCGTTATTGCTACATCAGCATAGCGCGTAAGCGTTCTATATCTCATAATGTCACTGACCCTCGAAATTCTTTCCAATATATTCTATCTTTTTATTTTTTTGCATCCCGTTAAGTTAATAAACACCACACAAATTCGACCCGGTAATTTTTACTAGTCACATTTTTCGGTAAAGATAGAGCTACTGACGACTGTATACGCTATGTGATTCTTATTAAGATAAATACCGTTTCTTTACTACCCACGCCGTTGGTAACTTTGGTATAGGACTCGTAACTATAATAGCTGTTTTCTATTGGTTAGCTGGTGTAGATCACGCGGACATTTCGTTTTTTGCCGGTGGCCAGATATGAGTGAACAGAACTCTTGCAGTGCAGCTGAAATGGTCTTTCTAGTAATCATAATAACAATCACCAACTGTATCATTTTGTCTAAAACAAGACATTGTTACAACGAAAACAAGAAAAAGACAAGCCGACGGGGAGCCACTACTCTACGACAATAATCGGCGTTTCACTTAGAGAGGACAGACTCACACAAAATGTCCGCTGTGCCGGCAATATGGTTCTCAGTTGTTACCTGTTACTTTTACGGCTACGAGCGAAACAGTATATTAGCCGCCATAACGGAACGGGAAGATATGCGCTTCTGCATACTGCGATAGGTAGTACTGACGGATTATCTCATTTTACTACTGGTTAAGTCGAATAATTTGACGGACATAATCAACTGTCGTACAAGCTTCAACCTTATACGCGGTTGGCAGGTCTTGCTCGCATAGGTATCCTAATATTAGCGTAACTATACCAGCGTTTCGACCATGAAACCACGGTCTCAATGCGGCCTCGCTATTTTGCCGTTTGCGCAAACTCCAGCCATGTAAAATATACATCTATCGCAATACATGTGGGCTGGGTTTAGTGCAATGACTAATGTTTTTACTAACCTTCCTTTCGAGAAGAGCTAGCATATTTTCATACATACCTCGTGCATCATGACCACGTCCTTTATTTGCCGTGTGTTGCTCACTAAGCCCGCATGCGAACTTAGGGACACACAGACTCGGCCCCCATTTTCGACACTCATACACATACCCGCTTCGCAACTTAACGAAACTAACAAACATACAGTTAACTATCGTAAAGGCCTTTCTTGTGCAGTCTACTTGAATGTGGGCAGGCACCGCAATACCCAGAACGTACGCCGACCTGCGACCTCTCTGGCCTCACGATGGGCCCGAGTAGAAGCCCGCCTTCAGATTCGCCAACGAAGGTAGGATTGCTTTAGCTAGATAGATGGGGAGGGGAGAGGGCGGTCTTGGAGCGGCGCCCGCAAGCAGGCGCGATGCGGCGCCTGTCCTAGGCTCAGCCAGCGCACGGCTATAAACTTTGGCTGGATGTCTCACAGTCCCGCAGCGGCAGGCGCTAAAGAACTCATAGGCGTCGCGGCTGCTGCCGTTGCAGCCGCCGCTGCTGCTGCCGCTGTCGCCACGTTGGCAATAAGTGTGCAACAACCACGTGCCCTCACCCGAACGCCCTCTGCCCTACTGGTTACCGCCGCCGCCACCAAAACGGTAGATTGCCAAACTACCACCACCACCATCAGCTATCGTCCGATGAAGCTACCCAGCTTCAAAGAGGAGCTGGCCAAATAGTAGCTTGAGCCTGTCTGAAGCCATCCGACTAGCATTCTGCCAGGCCAGCACTCAGCCATCCACAGTTGTCTGTCGCAACTCCCCACCCTTCTCAACGTTCTTCGCCCTCAACCGCTCATGCCGGGCCAGCGCACCCAAGCTGTACGTTTCCTCTACTCCACAGCCCCGACTCTTCATCTGATGTTGTATGTTCTACTGCACAGGCAGCCTGGGGGCTATCCCTACAGACTATCGCACAAGCTTCCCAGTACAACTATCGCCCTATCCCCGTCCGCCACCCAGGCCCACCTCCAATTCCCTAACACCCAATTTCCTCTCTCTGCCCTAGTTTAGCTATAGCTGCCACTACCGGTCGATGAATCTAGTTTGGCGTCTCTTGCTAGGTAACTATACTGGCTAACGTTGGCGTCAGTCTACATATTATATTCTAGTGGTAGGGAATCAAAAAGGGTGCGAATGAACTGGGACGGAAGGTAACAAGGAGCGCAGGCGCTCGAAACGACGTAGATGACACACAAGGAGGAATATCAAGGCAGAGGATTTAGCGGTCAGGCATCGGTTGTGATCGCGGTGGTCTTCGTCGTCGTCATCATAAGGGTGAGTCTGGGTTTGCGTTTGAGGCCGGGGTGGTCACGGTGGTCTGGGTGACTTCGGTGCCATGCCAATAGCGGCCGGATGGGAGCTGGACGCGGCACACAACTGGGAAGCAATTGCGTTGCGTAGTCCTGACGCCTTCCCTCCCTCCCTTGTTTCCTACACCCTTCCCATGTTATTGCTGCTGCCGCATCTCGTTGGTATGGCAGTGTTGGCCTCCCCACCTCCTCTCCTTGAGGAGGTCCTCAGACATGTTCTTTCATGAGGTCCCATCATCTAAACCTCGCACCCTCCCACCTCCTTCTTAACGGCCGTGTCCTAGTTCCTGCCGTCGCGCCCCTTACCTCACTCTTCTCTACTACCCCACCAACCCAGCGGGACAACCGGCGGTGTGGCAAGCAAGACAAGCAGCGAACTAGCATTTCTCTATTGACTGTTGCCGGGGCCTTCTATGGTTCGGCAGACGGTGAGCGGTTCGGCGGCCTGATGTTTCGTTGGAGCTGGACGATTGTCTGCAGTGCAGGTGAAAAGGGGAGCGAGCTGCCACTCTACAGACTGCTCAAGCGGGAAAACAAACATCCCCCCCCCCCCCCCGCAACACCGCACAGAGAGTGTATTTGGCTAACCAGAGCATGAACTCTCAGGCGGGACGTATGATAAATGATCTGTGTCTTCCTCTGTCTACCTATAGCTACTAGCGAACGCACTCAGCCAACATTATTATTTACTGGCCACAACGGCGGGGGATAAGGTAGGAGGCTCCCAAAGGTATGCTTCTTTTCTGAGCCCTCCACTCGATAATTAAAAAATTCGCACAAATATTCCTATATATTGTAATCAGTACTAAATAACTGTCTATCTGTAATTCTAATGTGACTTGAAATGAAACAAACGCTTGCTAGCTGCATTTTGTCATAGCCAACAGCAAGTGATGAATAAGGCGAATAAACGAGCGGAACTAGACCCTTCGATCCGCTAAAACTGGACGTCGCAAAAAGAATGTAAAATAACCACGTCGTGATGCAAGAGAATCTAATTTGTGGGCATAGTTTTTAATAGTCACCATATTTGTACGCTACCCACAGCCAATGCCTAGATTTCAACGACGTCTAGTACAGTTAGGAATTCCTTCACACTGGCCTGAATAATTCTTAATCCACTTTATCCATCCCGTAGTAAAACATGAACTTACCGAGTGTAGAGAAGGCCGACGTGGGACTTGCCTGCAGACGACGCCGCTTTATGGGGGGCAGATCCGATTGGTTAGAGTCACGTGTAATATGGGGTTCACGCGGGTGTGAAGTACCCTCATGAGTTGTTACTGGCGCACGAAGGAAATCTTTAGGTATATGTCCGCTTACTCCCTGTTGCTGAATAGAAGTATCAGCTAGCTGTGAGACGCACAAAGGGTTTCCTCGTTGAAGGTCTTCTTGGACTGGTATCTTGGGCTGACCCGAAAGCGCGTTGACGTTCGCCCTGTCGCCAACTCCCTCGAACGAGTTCCTTCGACTGTCATTGTGCGACGAAGGACGGCTGTTTGGTGGTGATCCAGACAGATAAGGTCGTCGTGGATCTTGGCTTTGCACAGGAGAACCTGTCATAGCTACGGCAGCGCCTGCTAGCGGCATGTCTGTCATACGCGTGAGAATATTGTCTGCCACGTTGATCGCTCGTTGATTAGAGGTGCTCGCCACCGGAGGTAGCCGATATGTCACGTTAGAAGGCCCATGATGAGCCCCGTCGCGCAACTCGCTTAACCCAGCCATAGGTAGAATTCCAGGCGGACCCCCACTTGGGGGACTGGAATTTCTCGAACGTGGACTTCGTGAAGCATCAGCATCTTCCGATAGGCTAGATCGCCTCAAGTTGGTGTCAGGGATCTTATCAGCCATCGACGGAGAGGACGGACTTACCCGCTCAGAAATTTCGGAGCGCCGAATCAATTCTGGAATAGTCATAGGTCGTAAGTCTCCAGAAAATGCTAGATACGAGCTGGGCGCAGAGGGTATATCACGGACGCTTTGAAGATTTTGAAGAGGTCCAACGAAGCTTGAGTTAGAGAGGCCGAGATTACTTGGTGCTGGACAAGCGGACGACCCGCCTAAAAGTACGTCGCCGACGGAGGCTACCTCAACAGGACTTGATGTTGGTACCGCAGGCGATGGCGAAGGACCTGACGTAGGAGTTGAGGCGGCAGTGGGCGTTGTCGGCGTTAGAGGTGCCGGCGGCGAGTCCGATACGCTGGCGCCAACTGTAGGCAAGGTGCGTACCACAGTATAACCCATTTGCTCGTCCTGCTCTTGCTGGCGCCGCAATGCTACTTGCTTTTTCATAATCACCTGTCGTTCCTTAATCAATATACACTTGTCACACTCGCAATCTCTGTAGGGACAATGACGCTTGTGTCCCCTTACTGCCACCTTTACATCATGGTTTCGGCAGCGCGCGCAGTTCGGTTTACGCGTGGAGCCTACACTAGAACCTTGATCCTTTTCGGCGGCAGTTGCCTGTGGTTGTGAGCTCTGGTTCAAGGTGGCAGGTTCGATTGAAGATACAGGTACTGTTCGATCAACCACCAAAGGTCTCGCCTGACCAAGACTGTCGACGAACTGGCGTCCGACGGCAGCGGCAGTGGCGTCGAAAACAGGTGCCCTAAAGGGTACGTCGAAAGCTTTTGCTAACGGCTCAGTGTGTTGCACGAAAGGAACGGACCCATATCCTATCTGGCCTTGCGCGTGGGCCATCGCTCGAAACAGAGCTTGTTGATTGTCGACCAAGTTCGGAGGAAAGGCTCGATTGAGCAGTTGAAAACGGTTTGCAATGTCATTGGTTGGCTTGAGACTGGCCGGTGCATTTCCGTATGGCCCGGGGAACGTAAGCGGCCAGCCCAATTTATGCTGGAGAGCCGGTGCGATTGGTGGACTCATTGCAGCAGCGGTATGAAATGCGCCTAGATAATTAGCTCCGGTTCCGTTACTGGCTGAAGAGGTCTCCGGCCTGTCGTCGTCGTCCACAACGTTGATGGTGGACTCCGGGCGCTCCGGAGCTGGGTTGGACATGCCGGGCACTAGTGCTTACAGTATGATTGCGCCGGATCGGTATACGTCGAAGAGAGTAGCCCAGGGATAAATGTCCGATAGTTGTTAGAATCGGGTTGTCGATGACGATGCCATCCACAAAACGCGAACGCCTATTGTTTGTGCGTGTTGATTGGTCACACTGCCGGTTTCTGTCTGTTTCATATGGGCTAAATGAAGAAAATGGTAATGGCAAAGACGGTATGAAGACAAATGACACCAGCAGAAGTGATGATCGATGCAGACAAACGTCTTGAACCTGCAGCTGATCCTTGTTTCGCTGACGATACTCAACAAGTGTGGCCACTGAGATCCAGTTGGCGCTTCGGTTTGTGATCATATCACTACGCAATTATATGAACACGATTGTCAAAGTTGCTAGAAGAAGACAAGGGAAATATTTAGTCACATTATCTCACTCCTCTGTAGTGTATCTCGACTCGGATGATGAACTTGTGCGCTGTTATTGGACATCGCCCCCTTGATGACACCTTTCAGTTAACCAGCTCCCATTTCCCGCGATATTTTCCCGAACTGTGTTACTCAATTCATTCAGCCAGCATCAGTGGAGTGCATGGCTTTTCTTTTTATACTGAGCGGGTTTTTCGTATGTCGCTTCTTGCACGCGCTCAGCCCACCTTGCAGAGTTCAGTCGTTGGACTTTCATCTAGAACATTTTTCTCCAGCCACTTCCGCAATGTCCACACTGAACGATTACTAATGGCATAGCAACTCAGGTCGAATTTTAATCGATCTCACTCTTTTGAATTGAGTAACAATTCTAATTTAACCGTTGATAGCAGGACATTGCCAAACACATCGACTGATGACCCTCTATTCGCCGTTCTTCTCCTTCGGATCACTGTGACTGATAATGATTTTCAAATCTTTGACGCGCAACACGCATACACCGGAATAGTAGAAAGCGTGAGTGAACGTCGTTGGCTCAACTGTTGGTCCTGCCCATTAACAGTAGTGCAATCCTCGTTTGTTCCAGTGATCGTTGCAGCAGTAACAGAATCTATGATTCTATTGGTATTAATCTTTCAGGAGATACCCGCGTGGACCCTAACGAATATTTGAGACGTCTAGATGAAAGGAAATGCGTGCAAACTGCGTGCATACTGCGTGCGGTACGCAGGCCGATAGAGCAGGAAGTTCATTAGATAGAGGCGTTTACCAGCACCGCTCAGCCTTGTCACAATCACACTAATTACTTTTAAAAGATGGCCAGCCAGCCCGCCAGCCAATCAGCTATAGGTATTACTTTGTCGCACAATGTCAACTGCGGCCACTTGAATGATGATTTAATGGTGCCAAGTCGATCTCGGGTGGCCGATATAGTTGCGTCAGCCACCAAAGACCATTGAGCGCAAATAATTGATGGTGACGTCGAGCTGCTTCTAACAGTTGTCGAGTGCACTACTCGCTATGCTGAAATATAGCGACATTGCAAAGTGAACAATATGAAATTAAGTCACTCACCTTTACCCATTGGTCTGTCTGTGGCTGTGTCTATTTTTCTATGTTTGTACGCCCTTTGTCTGCCCGACGCGAACGGGATATATTCGTACAGAACACGCGTGCCGCAACGCCAGCTATACTATAAGCAATTAGAGCAGGTAGCGTTTGGCCGTTAACCACGGCTTACGTCGTGTGGTGTGCTAGGCCCATAGTATCTGATAGTGTCTACTGCTGCTGCAGATATCGGTTAAGAACGCTACCCGAATCCCTGGCGTCTTGACAGTCGACACCTCGCCTGAACCGTGGTTTGCTAGGGACGCCCGCGTGTTGTGGCTGTTCGTTCACCCTGCCTATAGGCGCCTGCTAGCGACCCGGCCCATTACGAGTTAAGCCCTGTAGGAGGTTGGAAGCCATATGGGTGGAGCGGACGCGCGTATCTGGTGGCGCTGCTCACTGTTCCCACACGCAGACAACGGCCTCGGCCGCAAACTCGTTTGCTGCAATTGTGTTTCTGTGTGTGTACGCATGTAGCGTGGTTACGGCTAACGTTCGTGGACACGATCCCAGTCAGCAGCCGCACTGAAATAAGAGCTCGCCAGCATGCGCGAGTTGTCGATGGTGGCTCGAGCTGACGGTTCAGGCAATGGAACACTGGCAACGGTGATCGTGCTTCTCAGACGCGAGTCGGCAGTCCATCACTTAGTTAACCCGCTGAAGGTTAAGCCCCTCAAAGAAAAGCCCCACTATTACCGCCGGAGGTTCTTGGTGTTCGAGGCGGCAGCGACATCAATGTCAGCAGCATCGATAACTACAGTATTTCAGTTTAAAATTACAGCACCGGCCGCGTCTGGCGACGAAGTCCTTAGGGACGCGTGGAATAGGCTAGGCGCATATAGGAACATTACGTTTCGATACAAAAAGGCCCATCAGTCGTCTTGAGTAATGCTTAACAACGTCACTTACCGTACGTAGGATTCGAATAGTTTTCACACTGAAATGAAACAGCAGCATCGGTCTGTAGCTTCTTCTTCTTTTTGTTATTTGTGTTTCGCTCGCTGTTCTATATCTTGCTGTCATTGCTATTATACACAGCTAATCGATATCGTATTATAAATGGGCGAAACCAGCAACAGCATAGACTAGCGGACCGTCCGATCAAGCTAAGCTAAACTTTAACTGAATGAAGTAACACTAGAACGATCATAGCGTTGGTAGAGCTACCACGTAAATACAGATTATACGTATACTAGTGGTAGCACTAAAGACCACCAAAAAAAGCTTCGCTTTCGACTAATCAGAGAGCCAGGGAGTCGGTCGGCCAGCCAGCCAGCCAGCCAGCCAGCCAGCCAAGGCAAGTAGAGCGGCCGTAGCTTTTGCCTGCCCGTCTGCCGCTAGCGTTGCGGGGATGGCGGTAGCGATAACGATAGTTCTTGGTTTTCGCCTCCGCCGAGTTCACGGCAGCACATACTAATGCTCATCGCTGCCCATTGTTGGCTGCAGCTGCTGCTGCTGCTGCGTGCGTGGCCTTATCGTCGTCGTCGTCGTCGTGCTGCATAGAACGAGCGAACAAGAAACGGCCAAAGACCACAGCAGTGTCAAAGGCAGTGAGCAGCACGCGCCAAGAACAGCAGTGGCTTCTGTACCAGTGACACGATACACTATGCGACGGCCGCAATGTATCTTGTCGCTACCATTGCCATTATCACAAAAATCATCAATGGCGGCGGCAGCAGTAGAACGGATTAATAAAGGACATGATGTGGTAAGCCAGTGACAAGCGAATGGCTACTGAAAAGGAAAGGCATAGCCAGCCCAGTACAATCTTGCATAACGGTAGCATTAATATTGGCGAAGATATGAATTTGATCGTCGTATAATGATCGTTAAAATAGCCTAATGTATCCCGCAGAGGTGGACTCATTTGGTCACTACTCCGAATCGCACACGACACGATCCTTCATTTGTTTGCTTAACCTGTTGCACTTCGATAATAACTTGTTGCTGTTGTACGCGACGCTACTCAGCTCGACCTCGAAATACTCCTCTTCCTTCCTATCCCAGACTCCTCTATCGTGAGTAGCCTACGCTACGCTGTCGTATCGGCACGACACCACCCCCGAACAGTCGCCAACCGATTGAGACTTAACCGCCCATTTCGCAACTTGCATCAGCTACCCACACTAAAAGTGACTAAGGACGAGACTCGCGTAACCCTCACATCCGCACCCAATCACTACCATGGCTGGAATCACATTGTCACCAATAAAGCAATGGCGATCTAAACACCGAAAAAGTTAAAGTAAAACAATTAACTGAACATGATAATTAACTGGTGCCGTTTGTTGCTTCGAGCAGATGGGACTGAGCAGTGAAACAGTCGGCGAAGAAGGCAATAAATGTCGAATAAGACCGGTCTTACTTAGCGCAAGAGCGCCTTTCCCGGTTACGACATATTCTCAAACACTGTTGCTGTTGTTCTTGTCGCTGCTGTTTCACACATGGGCCAGTCAACTTTGTTGGGTATGTGTTCGTCTATCAACTTCACGTTAATAGAAACTATCGAAGGGATCGAATAGCGGCATAAGCACCACTCGCTGCTCCCGCCACGATCGTGGACTCGTAACAAAGATATGTGTATACCTCGACCTCTATTCTATCAATGTGTGCGTGTCTGTATCTGGATGTGTATGCGAGGCACAGGCACGATATCGTATCACTGAGCGTGGTCGTCCTAAAAGGTCCTCAGACTGCTTCTCTCAACTCACTTCAGTGGCAGTTACCTCTTCGGGCTACGTGGGCACATCTCGTATAACTTTTGTTTTGTTACATAGCCTGCGTAGCATCACTCGCTCGCTCGCTCGCTCGCTCGCTCACTCAGTCACCTCTCGATCGCCTGGTAGAAGCAGAAGTACTACAACAACTACTTGAAAATCCCAGCGTCGCTGCAGTCGCCGCTGCAGCTGCCTTCGTCGACGCTCGCTCGGCTTTTCGTTCATCGGCTGTTGTTACCGTTACCGCTGTCGCCTTTTAACGTACGCACGGACAGCGGGGCAACATGGGACTAGGCACAATTTGTTCGTTGATCCGCTCGAACACCTCCTGCCTTCTATTCCTCGTAGCTACTACAGCGTAATCGGCGTCGCTTGCGTTTCTTGGTTATCTACTCGATGGTTGGCCGGGTTAGCGACGCAGGCAGGAAAACGGAAAGACAACGAAAGCCGCCAATGGGTGCTCGTTTCTTTACATAGACTGGCTCCTTAGCTGTATAGCTTCAGCTTGAACTGCCGCTGCCGGCCAGCGACCCGACTTCTTTTTCTGTGCATGTATACAACTGGCCAGGTAGTAAGTAGCTGAGAACTAGTAGTAGTAGTAGTAGTAGTAGTAGTTGTCGTCGTCGTCGTCGTCGACGTCGTTGTCGTAGTTTGTGTAAGAGTTTGAGAGTGTGTGCGCATGAGTTTTGCGTGCCGTGCGAGAAAGGCGTGAGTAGTACCAGCGTGGCCAGCGTAAACACGACCGACTGACTGAAGACTGACTCGACTGTGAGCCCGCCGCGGGAAAGGGCCCGAGCGATCGCAGCGCCACCATTACCGGGCCGCCGTCGTCGCCGCCGCGGCGGCGGCGCCGCCGCGGCGCCAGCCGCAGTAGCAGTGGTAGTAGCTACCATTGCCCCAATCATCATCAGTAATAAAACCGCCGCCGGTCGCCTTATTTTACCACCGTAGGTTTAACATTAGCGTAGCTGACGGCCACGACGACAACAACGGTCCGCACAGTCTCGCCGCTGGTGACGCTGTTGCTGCCGCCAGAGTCGCTTGCGCTCATTATCACTGCTAGTTCCATTGCAGAACGTAGCTATGGTCGTTGTTAGCAAACGGGTAAACATGAGTCAGTTACCAAGCCAGGCACCATTAACCGACAGAGACAGGTCTGGTAGGTCGAGTAGACAGACGAACCAAGACCAACAGAGAACCACTAGGTAGACTTATGTGTATGTGCCATAGCAACAGTAACAGCGATATCGGCAATTCAAACTTAGGCAATGCAATCACAGGAAAGCAGTAACAACAGAACAAACCGTAAGGATTCAAAAGCCAGCAGAGGCCGACAGACAATTTTCTTCGGTTCGAAAGCGATTACAACGGCGACAACCAGCCATTGACACGGTGGCAGAGTGTCTGGATGTAAATAAGTAAGAGAGAAGGTTCGAATGAATAGCTTTAATAAAATACTAGGAGACATTCATTGGAGGAGAGAACTTTGAAGCGGAATGGCTTGTATTTGATGGAGACTCGCCGGATGTTAGCGGTTTCGAGTTCGTGGAGAATCGGCAACACGTCATACTTGTTGCCACCTGGCTAAACCTGGCTACCCGCTATTTTTATTTTGGGTCGGTTAGGGTAGATAACGATGCTGGGCTTAATTGCTACAACGTAGCTAACACCCCTAGAGCACCAGCAACAACGGCGATTATAACTGTGTCACTATCAAGAATAATGAAACAATAGCGCATGATAATACAGTATCTATCTACGATACTACGGGTGCGTATCTCAAATACAGTCTTAGGGATGTTCATTCCTAGTCGGAGTCAACGGCCATTTTCAGCTAAGTTAAATCGCATGAGGCTTTAATTTAACAGTTAGACGATACTAATACCAATAACGACTAAGGTGAATTAATTTTTTAGTAGCTTTATTATTACTAGCAAGTACAAAAGTTAGTCTAGGAAGACCATCATTGTAAAAGGGTATGCCAGAAAAGCCTTCTCAATTCGACATGCCTTTCGACAGCAGTTTGGTTTGTTTACTCACTTCTGGCAAAATTTAATTAAGAACAACAACGATAAGTAAGTCAAGAATGGGCTAAAAGGCCATCTAACCTATACAGCATGGAGCATAGCTTGGCACACGCATTCGTCACAAGGACTCCATGAATAGCATCGTTTCCTTTTTTATTGCAAAGGCCAAAAATCGTCTTGTGGCTACCATTAATAGGACACGCACACCTCTGTTTACCAACCAATTTTCTACTAATCATAATCGGAGTCAGTGCTCACATCCAGGACGCGGTTACACATACTTCCACTCATTCATTTCAATGTACACTGCATATATTATATAATCATTTCAAGATTAAGTAAAGCGGGCAGAGCAATAAGAGGTGTTCTCAACAGACATTCGGCTTTAGACCAAAGACAGGCTACTTTTGAAATCGCAGCAAAACTATATGAAAGAACCAGGGCCGCTTTTTGGCGAAACGCATGTTATGTAATCTTTGTATTGAATTGTGTCAAAATCAGAGAGGGCCGAGGGACTGACGACGATGCCAAGCAGAGGCGTCAAAAGGGGATCGTAGACAGGAGACCCGATAAGCGAATGAGAACACTTGCTTTTCTTTAAAGCTTTCACTCTCCTCCTTGGTAACCATTGCCGCGGCCGCCGCCGTCATGGAAACACATTGCGCTTTTCTGTTTGTTAGTATCGCCACTGCGGCTCAGGCAGCCTTACGAGCGCCGCCGACCACTCATTCTTTCAGTTGTGTGGCCGCCCAGTCTCGCTGTCCTAGCGCCACCAGCAGAGGAACACAAACTTGTCAGGCCAAAACAGTGAAGTAAGTAAAACAATTGGCATATATATAGGGTGGGGCAAAAGTCATTTGATACTTGGCGAGTCTTAGCTATATATCGGTTAAAATACCTGAACAGACGCAAATAAACTGTAGATACTAAGGGCAGGGCATGCGGTGTATGGCTATGTGAGTGATTCACAGTGTATCTAGTGGCAGGTCGATAGGAGATAAAATCTCGTTAAGTAGTTGTCTAATGAGGACAAAAACATTACATTGACTCATCGTTCCATATGCTACACAGGATCGCCTAGGAGAGGTTATTTTTTTCGATCTGAGGTGCCCTAGTTGTACTACGGCGTATCGCTGTCACGTTTCGATCATTTGTCATCAAGTTTTTGTAGATCTACTCAGTATGTAATCCGATTAAAATATATATTGACGAATGGGACGTACGAACCAAAATTTAAGGTACTTCGGTGGCTGAAGGCTGATCGTCCAGTATCAGTAGCATCGATCATTTTAGAACAGCTGGCCTGAAGATGGTTAACCTAGAAAGCTGAATTCACACAGCAACCGGTAGTTTCTCTTCGTATAAAAATGTTCAACCAGTTAAAGACTGCCCCCTCCCAACATGGACTTAAAATTTCTACATCATGAAATCCCCACTCGGCTCCTTATATATTGCAGCAAAGTGTATTTATTCACTGATGCAACATAATTTTCTGCCAAGTACATCATTGAGAACATGCGGGAACAGTTGATAGTGTACTGTCCACTTAGCGACTCGGCTTGAAGGCAGCTGGGCGACCGTTTAGTTTTCTGTGTATAACACACAAATATTAATCACAGATACAGATTTTTTGAAAAAAATTGCTGAAGCATCCAACATACACTGGATACGTTCCGTTCGTACGCGTAAAGTTGTTTCGATCAACTCATGGATGAAAAAACCTCATCTGTTTGCCGAAATGTATGTTTAGTGGAAGCCGGCATATTGTAGACAAAAGGCAGGTACGAAATTGGTCATTGAAGCCTAGATCACGTTACCCTGGCACATTAGTTGAAGTATTAAAATGGCTACATGTTAATTATAGATGATTTGAGCTTGTAATAGCTTGAGCGGTCCGAACACGTCAACGAGAAGATATGCAAGATAATTTGGGTACGCAGATGATACTGTCGGGAATTCGATCAGAATAATTGCCCTTCTGTCGTAAGGACTCATGAGATGCAGCAAAACTTTTTCTTTTCGTTTAATTGAAGAGTTCCTCGGAACATTTTCGGAGCAAATTATTGCAGATTTGCTCGGTTGAAATATATGTTTTCGAGTTCGGCGTCGCCTATTTACGCCACTATGCGTCGCTTCAGACGGCTGGTGTCTTGCGGCACGAAACGAAGTGTATCTACGCTCGTATCCAAACCAAGACTACGGCGCACCCTTAAATATGATAGGCAAATACATTTCCACTGCACTATCTAAAAGCTGTGGCTTTAAAGTTATAAATTTACCTCTCTTACTGATCATCATTATCACCGTAGTCAGCGGTCCGTCTTACAACCGTCAAGGTGATTCACTTATCGCTGATGGCAGCGCCATTCGAGAGGCACAGCGGTATACAATAAAATGCAACCGCTTCTACAGGGAATTAACTCGGCGATGTTGGGTATTCGTTATCCGCAACAAGGAAAAGACAAGGGTTGTAGTATGCGTTGCACGTTACAGAGGGCTCACACGTCTAATCGGATATCTGTTCTGAAGATATTGCGTTACCATTATCATAACTCAGACAAATGTACAACCTGTTCTGAATCAAGCTTCCTTAGCATGAGAAAGACCAGCTAAGGGAAAATGGTCGGTCGGCGCAAGGGAAAATATATGACTTAGAAATGCTGTCCCCGTATATACACACACACACACACATACATACATACATACATGTGTGTTTGTGTTTTGTATGTGTCGTGTTTTGAATTTTCTCTATCGACGCGATAAATTCATTGGGATGGTCAACTAATGATGAACATGCTTAAAACGGTGGATAGTCGTTGCTTATTCCTTCGAGTGATACTGTTTACGTTAGCGTCTATAGTAAGGGTCTTTGAACAGAACGGAAACCGCGGGCCTTTCTGGCGTATTGGGCCTATAAAAGCGACCCGCTGCCACCTACATTTTGCTTGTGCATCCCGTGTATGCGCATAAGTATGGGCTTATCCAGCACGTCACGGCACAGAAAGGCTTGCCTTCACCAGTCGTGACGGAAACGGTTCCGATCGCCAGCCAGCAGACTCAGTCAATACCGGTAAGTAAGCATCATAAACGCCTTTAGCTGTCCTACACAGATTCTACATTGAGAGGCTGTGCTTTTCAGCTTTAGGTGAAGGACAAGATGAGAGACATTTAGTATGAGCGGTGTTACGCATTCAAACAGGTAACAAGCGAAACCGCGAACGTACGATATCCTATCGTTGTGCCAGAGCTTTCTCAAGGCGGTCAAATGAAAGGAACAGGTAAGATGGTTGATCAGCTTAAGTCGTAATTAGACGTAGAACTTACATTGCTTGAGTTCGCGTGCCAGAGCAAACCGGTATCGATATCATCGATCCGAGTGCCCCAACAGGGCATACCATGGTGCGACGAAATATGGCTAGATCGGCACAAATCTCTAAAACATTTTCAAATTCATTGAAAAAGTCGTGCAAATGTTTGTAAGAACGGTTTTGTTATTTCTAGGCATTATTGTTATAAGTAGACAAAAGTTAACACAACGACGGTAGGCCGTCGTTGTTAGAGTTATGTCTCGAACGCTACTGTATAACGCTCGGTTTATAGGAAGGTGATTTACTTCATAAAACTATGTTTTTAACTCCTTTTAAACAGCTATTTCCAGTGTAATCCTCAGTGTTATTAAATTTTTAAACCAAAAGTGTTTGTTGTTTATTTCAATTGTCCTATGGCTATACTGCTGGCAGCAACGTGCAGCTCATTTATAAAGTCGCAATGTAGTGATAAAGGGTTGTCAGTTGGAGTTTATAGCCTACAAATTACTGCCATTCCGTTCGGTCTACGGGCTTCCTTTGACCTTAACTATGACAAAAAAAGACTCAGCCTAGAAAAGCCTAGTGAACTTGGCCTGGAGCTTGAGGATGTTGCCTTCCGGGAATGTATTCGCCTCGCCAACTGGTACAGCGAAGAGAAAGTCAAGTGTGAACGGGAACGGAAGAACTGTGAAGCAATAATGTTGTTTATAAAATATCTGATACACGCGGGAGTATCCTACAAAGATCAGGAGATGACTATTTTTTTGAATAAAAATGAATAACCATATTAGAAATGTAACATGTATCGAAATTCACTGACGGTCAACGTCATAGTCGTTTCGGACGCCCGAATCCGTCGCGCGCCAACAGATTCCAACTTCCGTCTCTAAATAAAGACACAATCGTCAAACAAGTTGTAACAATGGTGAACAATGTGACGCTTTCTAAATGCATGGCGTTCGGTTGATGTATGTAACGAGCTACATTGATGTCACCCTTGCGTCGATCGGCTTCACTACTTCGAGTCACCCTGCGTCCATTAGCAACTTAGTTAAGGTTAGTGACCTGAGCTCTGTGCTCCATTACCCTTGATCTTGTATCATCTTAGCGTACCGTAATTCACCGTTAAGTAGGTACCTTCGCATAAGAAACCTATCCACAGAAAATACAATGCCTCGTGTATTTTAAACATTGTCCGGCTTTTACCGATCCTTCTACCCAACATCAATATCTATATGCCTCTAGTGCTCCCGTTGAGCAGGTCTGTCCCAGGTCGATGTAACATAACTCTTTCAGGCTAAAATATAGACGCACTTCCACCCGAAGACGGATTGATGGAAAAATCGTATCTGACAATCAGCAGCAGTAGCTCACACACCGCACAAGGCAAATATTCGATTAGCCAAGCAACAGAGGGAACGGCTTCAAATGGACGGAACGGGATGAGTCCCACATGAAAAGGAGCATTTCCTGAATGTAGATGTGCATTACTACTTCAAGAGGACCTCCTGCCTCCGAGCAGAGCACTCTTCTCCCGTCATCGATTAACCACAAGTCTAGCGTTCGCATAGCACTAAATCAATAGTCTGCTTGTGAAATTTTCGTTAACTAGATTTGGCCAGTGGCCCTTAGTGCCATATAGGCCCCATAGGCATATTAAAATCATAAGTCCTATGCAGTATCCCGTTGATCGAAACTTTCTCGTACATGATAAATGCTAACACCTCAATGAGCCCACCTACTGAAGATCCAGATTTTTCGAGAGAAAACCGCACATATTATATTTTACGGGTGTTAAAGATTCTGAAGCTTGTTGTCCCATTCAGCAGAATCAATAGAATCTTTCATTGATATTCTTGTTAAAATAATTACTCATTCTAAATAGCTAACGCAGCAGAAAATTATTGGTCCGACGCAGGCGTTAGGGGTGACCTTGCCGCTCCTCGACACTCCAGCACTTCGTATAACGAAGAAGAGCTTCTCCGGGATTGCAGTTGTTATTAACGCCATTTGCTTGAGATAGACAAAGTGGCATTAATTTAAGGAAAATATTTCCACATATTGTAAGTTGCAAACGTACATCCTTTTTCATTATTGCACATATGTTCTTTTATATTAAAGTCTCTCCATGTGGTTTGATGTAAGTAATTTTTGCGATCGGAACGTTATGCGTATGGAATACTTCCATGTGATTATCTTACATTATTTATATAGATTTTTCTATGGATCTTAGATTGTCCTGAAAGGCGAAGAAGCGAAAACGCGAGATGGTACGTACTTTGTGGATAGCATGTCCTAAACCCCTAGTAAATTCAACGATGACCTAGAAGTAAGGGCTTAAAGGCAGCGTCACTCTCTGACCTTTTTATCTCCTCGACTGCTTGCGATTGAATATGTGGGGGATTGCAACGCGTTCCAACGAAAGATGTCTCAAAGGCTCGAATCTGTATTTAGTCCTAAAAATCTTGTAAGCCGGGGCACGGATGACTACATGAAATAGTTAATGAGTCCTGTTCGTTAGCATAGGTATGAAAGAAAAAAAAAAATGCAATACAATAAAAGTAACTTCTAATCTAGGTAGTTTACAAGTCGGCCTGTCTAGGTCCTTAGGTAAGCTTATCCGTATGCCAATATCATATCCCTCACGCGAAGTAACACCGAGCGGTTAGCGACGGAGCAAAGTCGACCAGGCATTAGTCCCCTAAATAGAGTCATTTGATTAAGTCACACGCAGGGAGAATGAAGCGAGCTAACTCTACAAAAAATATAACGGGAGACAATTCATGCTCGATAACCGTAATTATCTGTATCACATAAATGAACCTATTACGAGTCGTTTACGTCTGCACTTACTAGACACCAAAGTCCGCTCTCTCTTAAATCGTATCCGGAATCGTTGTCGATCGTCTTAGTTCGTACGCCATCGTTTAAGGTGCCCAGCTGATGTAATTAGGTATCTACAGTAATGTTTTGTAGAATTACATTTTAGTTACTTCTAAAACGAATAAATACCAGTCGTACATCGTTACGAAATCGTTTTCGGTAGCCGACCACGTTCAATGTCTGTTTCGTTGTCGGTGATGGTCTATCACGCTTAGCAGCGAAAATTAATGGGTCTATGTTATATATGCGTGCCTTGTTGCAATAATCTTTCCCGGGGGCGGTACATTTAAATAGGCCAAAAGGTCAGCAAAAGTATAGATTCTGAAAGTGTTATGACGCAATGCGTGACACTGTGATTTCAGCGGCTTACCGCAGAAGTTTTTCTATCGCTTGCGCGGGTGCTACAAGAGCTTGCCGAAAATAAGGCCAACGTAGAACTAGGCACCAACTTGTGGAAGAGCAACAAAATCGACTACCGCACACGGCCGCAGGATATTTTGAAGAAGTTTGGCAAATGGAAGGTTTCGTATTGAGAACATCAGGCAGACGCGAGGGCGCTCTCAGAGACTACCATACGACACGCTAGGGTACGTTTCGCGACTGCTTCGAATTGAAACGATGCTGACTAAGCGTTGCATTCTACCAAACAGGTAATGTTCAGGTTGTTACCTACAGAGTATGTCAACAACTTCCCGCGCAATTGACAGTTACTACATTTGATTTCATTGGATGTAGAAGATGTAGAAGAATTACGCCAAAGTTGTTCGCATATGGAAAAGTAAAATGCACTCAGAGTAACTTGGAGGCGTTAACATCTCAAACGTTAATGCTACACACATGTAATCTACCGAGTAGCACTTTTACTTTTCAAGTTCTGTCTATATCGATAGTAGGAACCTATGATTATTTTCGACAGTTCAGAAATGGAGCCTTTCCATATTGTCGGCGAGGAAGACCGCGTGATTGGTCGTCCTTTCTTTTGTACTGTAGCTTAATTCTTCCAAGTTCCGATATGATGTATTCATTGCGCTAAAAACAGACTGCACCTTGTCGTTGAATTGGAATTAACGTATACTTTTGAAACTATTCGAGTATAATTAAAGTGACCAACTTCGCTCTCTGGCCTGTTGTGTTGTTTGGTGTTTCGTAAGGGCCTCGCATGCTTCTTGTAGAAAATTTAACTTAATGGAGATTCATTGTCAAGGCTGTGCTGCGCGTAGAATAGAATTGAAATTACTACATTTATTTGATATTATTATTGCAAATGAATGAATACTCCGATTTATCTCACCTAGCCTTAGATTTAGGACAAATAGAAGATGCAGAAGGCGGAGGCAGCTCTCAATTTTTCAGGGGAAACATTTGACGTCCCCTAAAATTTGGTTACAAGCCAAATATTGGCGGTATAAAAATGAATGTTTGAAGTACATGTGATAAGGCTGCTGAACATTATTTCAAATGCTTAACCCCTGTCCGCACCGAAATGAAGTGTGTCGACGTCCAGTTTCGCACCTAGACCATCCTATCTTACGTCTCTATGTTTGGCACGCAATCACGTTTCTGCTGTACTATCATGCGGTCATATGATGGCCGTGGAGCGGTCTACTACGACCATATATGTATTTATTGTATTATATAGTGATGTCGCTGTGTGAAGTATTTAATGCTATCTATGGTGCTTCTTCTAGGAACGGACATTTCATCACCTTCCCCATGTGTATAGACGTCGACCCGTCGTCCACCCAAACATGCTTAACTCTCTAACTGCAGTTTCATGCGATATCATAAGTTTTCCGTCGACTAATAAAAACCAATTGTCCGCTGTGTTAGGCTCGTTATCGAGTTGTCATCACCTGTCACAGTTTGAACAAGGTTGGTCTCTTGTTGTTTCTGTAGTTGTTGCTGTTGTCATCGATCCGGTTTATATTATGCTAACCGAGCTGACATTAGTTGAATAGTACACACGTCCACTTATCAGATCCGTGTGTCCCTTACGCCAACAAATCGCCAGATCTGTTAGTTTTTGTTTGTTTCTAATACACACATATTACAGGACCCGAACGACTTCACTGCGACGAGCTGCCATCACGTCTGCGTGGTCGCATCCTGCGCAGGCCACATTACTGCAGCGCCGTCAACTGTTGCTTTGTTACGTGTGGTTGTCACTGATTGTCGCCGTCAAACGCCACATTCGATTTTTGTTGAGCGAGGCTGTCTTCTTATGGTGATGATAATTATGGCAGTGAAACTGGTCAAGACGAGGACGAACGAGGAGCGTTGAAACGACAAATATGTCATGGACTTAACAGAAGCAATGATAGCGGCTAGAGCCCACAGAAAAAAAAACGTGCCTTTGCATCAAAATACGTTTCTTGCTCTGTGTATATACATAAAGGCGCTCGAACTGATAACCAGCCGAGCGCGCGACGTCCTCCGTGTGCTGATGCTGCTGTTGTTACCCATGCTGCCCCTTCTAGCGAGAGAGGCTAGTGATTTCATGATAGTTGAGAAGCTGATAGTTATTCTTCGTAGTATTTTATAAAGCTACCAATGCCCTGAAGC
>NW_019213895.1:0-28197 GCF_002532875.2 Varroa jacobsoni
TATATTATTACTATAACTAATTTTAATAAAAAGAGTGATTGAAATCGTTTTGGCGCAATTGCCAGCTTTCGCAATCCGATATTTTACTGCGTAAAACCCCCTTTTTAAGTGAGAGTGTAAGAATCATATCTAGAATGAGAATAATAAATAAATACAAATAGCGGTAATTGCGACGATACCATAAAAAAAAACAACAGCCGTATTGCCGTTTATCACAATAAATAACAACAATAGATGAAAAACAGCAAACGCATATTGTAACCGAGTATAAGGGGTTAGCTATATGCTATGGAACAACAACAGTGGCTGACAACAACACCATCTGAATAATTTGCCATTATCATTAATAGCAAACACCTATATCACCGTATTGAACAACAAAAAAATGTCACAGGCACTATGAACTAAAGGAGAACACTACTACACAGATGAATCGACAGGCGACAGCGCTCGTAAATTGGTAATATAATATTCACGTCAACATACGGTAGTACCACATCAACGCTGATAAGTGAACAGAGCTAAACACAATTCACTTAAACCTTATTTAAGCCAAAAAGACTGAGGAGAAAACTAAGAAAAGATATAATGAAACGCATATTTCACGAGAACGAGCGAGTGCGAAAGAACAAGATGGAGCGCAAGAGACTAACGGAACGAGATTTACATCTATTATTATCATTATTAATCCGATTATTAACACAAGAGTACCGTGAGCGGTAGTTGATGAAAGTGCAAAAATAACGACGGATCTATTGGAGAACAACGATTCCTAATTTGTATATGTCGAAGCGGGCTTCCGTGTGATTTCTAATCTCGCCACCCAAAGGCCTGTACGAAGAGACACTAAGATTAAGTCAATGACGTCCACAGTCATCGGCGCGTAGCTCCAAAAAGATGCATCAATCTATTTATTTTGGACAACGCTTTCATATAATATGCATGGACGTGATGCTGCGCTACGTGCTGTCGTATGTTTGGGGATTCCGGCTACGACAACAGCGACAACGATGAGACAAGCAGATTGGTGTTCATTTATGCGACAGAAGATTGAACAATGACACAGAGCAACCTGGGACATCTGTTTGGTTGCATAGCTTACCCTCTCGAGATTTTGGCTCAGAAATATCAGCAGCAGCAGCGTATTGTATTGGCCCACAATCGTTGTAAAGGTCCGTAGCCCGTCTCGTTGACGAGATCGCGTCGCGCACAACTAGTCGTCTTGGTCGCGCGAGCCGATTTCCTGCATAGATCGCGGTGTGCCATCACAATGGAGTGTACGCGGCGCGTCAGTGGTTTAGTGAGCTTGTCCCGCGTAAGGGACATTTCGACTCGATTTCAACGATTTGATTGCCAACCATAAACGCTAATTATCTACCAGTGATGGTTAGATAGACACGCACAGAAAACAGATTATACTGATAAGAACATCAGCGACATCAGCAGCAGCAGCAACAACAAAAATAGTATCGATATAACAGAGGTCTATGGCGCGCTTCACTGTCTGATGGTAGACAACAGTGTTCACATAACGGTGGTATATGATAATGGTTATTTGAAGTGCGACGCGCGTGAGAAAACGAAGCGAATCGTCTGTTTGCTAGTTTTGTACGCGTTATACCTCACTATCAACGGATGGGTGGATGAAATGGCCACAACAACAGCAGCAGCAGCAGCAGAACCGAGGATGGTTAACCTTGGTCTAAGCACACGCTAAAACAGCGCCGCTACAACGAATAACAGCAACAAAACAGCGTAATAATGAAACCGTAATGATTCTATTAAGAACAACATATTAGGTGGATATCACACGTACATTACAAAACGATAGGTGAGAGGGCGTGCATGTTGCGACCGATAATTTATCCGGGTCGCTGCCGTCCGATTAGACGAAAAAAACAACAGAAAACTGAGGAATAAGAAGAATAAACAAGCAGGTCCAGAAAACGGCACCAACCGAAGGTATATATATATATACAAATGAAGATAAATAAACCTTTTGTCTTATTAATCGGTCTCCTACAGTACAGAGTAGAGCATAGAACTTATTTTGAAGGTTTGAGGAAAATGTGAGGGGTAGACGAGGGGATAATCTCGAATGTCAAAAAACCTGTTAAAGGTGGAAACAACTGTACGTATGAAGAGAAAACGTGTTATATCATAGATAATTTTATGTAGATATAGGTATATTACTGTAGTTAATGCAATAATATGTATTAACTAATTAACAAAGTAAGCAGGAATGGCTTTAAAAATGGGATACAATAGTATAGTAAAAACGAGATAATTTTTTTCTAAAACGAGTTTAGTTACTTCGGGATCATTGCGTCAAGCTTCGTCTGAGCGTTGCAAGGCTTTCGTAACATTTTTCTTACCTTTTACTTTTATTTCTCTTTTATTTATTTACATGCTTAATAGTATAATTTATTAAAAGTTGTACTAAATCAGTTTGCTACAGGACCTTATATGTTAATAGCCATTTGCTTTGTGTTCTTCGTTACTTCAAATTATATTTTTGGTAGATAAAAATCAATAGGTCAGCGAATATGCGAGATGTTCATAACGTAGATATGAACATAACTTATGTAAAATTTTTCGCAGATAGAGTACAGAAACCTTTATTAATGACATCTTAAGTAAGCTAAATAACATCCTGGAAGATCGCTCAGTGCACACGTCCGCAGGTGTAGTAAGATCATCAAACATAGGTGGCTGCATCTATCTCGTAAAAAATATTTAAACAAACAAAACCAAGATAAGTTCACATAATATGGTCTATTATATTTAGAGATATCGTTAGCAAAATACATTTACGAATGATCTTACTAAAATTAGGCTTTATGAGAGCTGCCCTTAGCTTATTATACAATCGAGCCAACTTTGTCTCAGAATCGTTCTTAAACCACACATGTACAAATATAGCCAAAATTGGCGAACATAACTTAATTTTTTTGAGCGCTTAATTTGAGCGTAACGGTTGACCGTAACATTGAGAATAATCTAAACACAGTAATGCTTTCTCATTAAAGATCGCTATGAACTTGCAAATCGTTCTAACATAATTAGAATTGTCCTTAAATAAAGAACTTCGTACACGTTCCATCTCGCAGGAGACAACTAGGGGCAACTTAGAAAGTGCATAGCCCTCCCTTTACTATTACTCTAATTGCAAAATCTTTGCTGATTCCCAGATGGGAAGACCCTGAGCGTTGGTTTTGCTGCGAAAGAACTTCGACTGGAGTGGTAGTGCGATTGGTGTTGTTGCCTAACTTTACGTCGAGTCAGTTATTGCAGCGGAGAAGATTAGGTTACAGAAACACGCGACACTTAAGGACTTATTCATAATCTGTTCATAAGGATTCAAAATATTTGTTGGTCCGGTATCCTTAACCTTGATTGTTCAGACAAGACCTGGCGTACTTTTTTTTATAGTCGTTCACTAATTGTTTATAGATTCGAGTTTTGTACTTAATTCTGTGTTAGAAAGAACGGCAGCACTTTGCTTTGGTCCTTTACAGCAAAGTATTCCTTGGAGCCCACAGTCTGGTGTTTTAACATGATGCTCATTTTAATAACTATCACCTTTAAAGTTCGAAATGTTTCACTTAAAAAAAACGTAATTCCGATTTTTGTTTCTTTTTCAAATACAAATAGCTCTTCAAAGATTACATATAGAGTGGCTCGCTAGACGTGGGTTTTCGCAGCTATTCGGAAATTGCACACGGTTTTTATCATGTTGATTGCTTCTAGTTTGGAAATTTGTCCTCAGATAAAAACGTTTACCAAGAGCCTTTTATTTGTGGATTAAACATCTCTGTTTGACATGTAGCTGCCAAATCATGACTAAAATAGTTCTTCAAGAATACGAGTTGAGGCCTTCCAAAAGGTTCGCTTTACTCACTTTATCAGTTTGTTAGCTACATAATTATTATTAATATATTCAGAAAATGAAAGAGGGGCTTTTAAGGCAGGATGAGACGTTTTCTCTGTAAACCTGTAGAAAAATTTGCCGATTTGGCCTACATCAACTCATTTATATGCTTTATTCTTTAAAAAATGGAATAGTATATACGACAAAAATAGACTTTGCCAAAGAAAATGCATGTTTCAAAAAGTAGGGCTCTGTTTATAATTGAGCCATCTAAACACACACCAGTTGAACCGACGTTTCGGATAATTTGATGTTACTCTCGATCTCCTTTTGCTTAAACAGTGAGTTCCAGGCTATTTAAAATTATATAGTCGTCATATGACACACTTCCATAGTCTAGAGAGACTGATAAGCCTCTGCTAACACGGACTAGGGTCGTTTTCATGCGCTGAGTCGTATGTATTTTCAGCAGGTTGCTTTTGACCTTTGTGGAAGAAGTTAGAAACTAAAGTTTTAAAGACGACCAGCGGCGTGAATGGGGCGTCTCTAGGATAAGCGGTTGTAAATGCAAAATATTACGCGTAAACTAGCATTAACAGGAAACTAATGGTTGTTTTAATCAAGTAGAAAATATTTGTCTGCTAAATATCGACAATAAACAACACTTATTCTTGATGAAAAGTTAGTTTTGCTGATTTATAACAGAAGTCGATCTAAAGGCCTAGTGAACGAATATTGATAAAAAGCCATTTATAAAATGTGGCCGATAGCAAGTCAAACAAAATATTCGATCCGATTCGCGTTAATGGAAAATATAAAACCTAAATAAATCGCCTAAAGTGTCCAACTACGTACTAGAAAGCACATCTCCCCTACGTGGCTATATCGTTTCAGACAAGATGATTCCATATCAGCAGATTTCAGATGAGATAGAACGATCTCAGATGTTTGGAGAATATTTACACTCTAACGATCATAAAATCCGCGCTTCTGTCAAGCTCTGGAATGCGTTACCGACTGGCTACCAAGCTAATTGAAAATGCCGTAATATACATTCAAATTTAATTTGATTCAGCTTTAGATATTATGGTGTAGTGCACTCTAATGATCCTACACACAAGGATACCTATTACGAATTTTGTCCTTTGAGACGCTTGAAGATCACAGTAAGAACTGCTTTCATTTGTTGCTGTTCTACAGTAGTCACCTTTTTCCTAGATGATATTATATAACCGAGCAAAATTCTAGATATTGTAAAACAAATTTTCTTCTTTCCAAGACCAGTTCTTTTTACGGGGTCCATTTCGAGCTTCGTAACAGTGCAACGGTAAAGTGTTGGACTGCTATTAAACCTTTTAAATATGTGAGCTAGTTAAACTTCAAGACCAGGCTTGGACATGTTTGCTTTCATGCTGCGGGCCAGCCGCCTAGACTTACAGTGAGGGCCTTTAAAGCACCCGCGTTAAATTGATTTCTAAAAATATCGCTATTGACTTTTTCCATTGTATAGATTTCATGAAAGCTTTTTTATAGATTTAAGTGTGAGTTGGTTTTGGTAAACTTCCTGCTCCTTTGTGGGTATACAAGCTTGCGCAGTATCATTTATTACATAAGAAACAAAACTACCTGCAACATCTATATTAAATGTGACGTCAACAGTTGCAGCATTCTATACCCTAATATAGTGCTGTCCGTTCTAATATTCCGCATATTCCTTACGTATTCAATCGACTAGTTTCTATCGAATCTTAACTTTTTACAATTATACATGGCAAGGGGTAAATCACACATCAGGAAATGTGCGCTGACGAGCTGGACAGTCCAGCCTAAAATTTTGGACGCCAACTCTAGAGGCCCTTGTTCTGATCCTATCATTCGTACATGTGTGTTAATAAAGATGGAAGAATATCTCTTTTCTCATTTAATATTTTTTTTTCAATGCTTGCTTTGCGCAGTTGAATATGACGTTTGTCTATTGCCACAGTACATATATATACATATATATGTATAATGTGACAATGGAAAAATGTCATATTTTACTGTGAAGTAAGGGTTTTTTTGGGCCTGATTGCTTAACTAAGAGCCCATCAACCCATATTGCAGAGCACGTTATTGGCAAACATCAGTGGGATACGCGTGAAATAAAGCAACGCTGAAGTGCTCCCTACGTATCATTTGTTTACGCGCAGTGCCAAAAATTGAAGATGATTTGTACGCGATTTATCTACTCTAGAGAAATGTCTATAGAATATAGTTAGATACTAGTACGATATAGCGGCAAAGTGCGTCAATCTACAATTTTCATAGTTATAATTACAACTTGGTTTATTCAATCACAACTTTGCGTGCTAGATATCAATGGTTTAAATCCGTTGTTTTTGGTAGCATTTACCGTAAACCTCATGTTCTTTAGACATGTCTTTTTCATCGTAAAGCTTCCTCCGGAAGTCAAACCTAAGCTTAAAAATCGCATATATCGTTAGAGTCTCTATAGATGGGATACAATGGACATACACACTTATATTTTTTCTACATAAAAGAAGGTGATGCCATATGGAACAGACGCTATCTAGCTCACTCTCTTTTCTCAAGCAGGGGAACGTTGGCTTTCAAGTCTAATGCTATTAAACTTAACAATATTTTTTATAGCATGCCGTCTATGTTCATTTAGGGGAAATATCCTGAAGTGGCCCCCGGGTACAACCTGGAAGCTACTTAAGTAGATATGTGTTTATATGTATATATGCCAAACGTGATTCGTTGAATCACATGTCACAGCTGGCAACAACGTGTTCTACGTGGTTGTTCTTGAAGGAGATCTTAACGATTTTACTGGAATAAGGCCTCGTTCTGACACAACAATGGTTTCGATATTTGCACTGCATTGCGGATCATCATAGTCACGGATTAGAATTTACCATGAATAATTATTTATACCACAGTCACGCAAAACCATGATAGTTATAGAGGCTTAAGTCCGATTAAGTCCGTTTACCCGTCGTCAGTAGGTGCACGGGTTATTCGAGACCTGACATTACGGTAAGCGGAAAAACTTCTCGTGGCCCTGTAATACACATATCATAATATTTGACCTGCCTGACCTGGCGCTAAATAGAAGGCACTGGTTTTGCTATCCTGAAACACAGACTTTTCTAGCATTTGTATATAATTTTCCCAGTTGTTTTGTTAACTCACCTCTTTGCGCAAGATCACTAGTTGACCATTAAGCTCCATCTCCACCATATCACACAAGATGGGGTTACGATGAAGATATCTTTGATTGACATTTTCATGAAAATGAACATGGAGAGCACATTTGTGATACATAATAGAGCCTTTGACGAATATACGAGTACAATAGTTTTGTTTTCCATCCGTAACACCGGTTATTTTCAAAAATTGCATTAATCAAATTTCAGCTTATAAACCTTTACTTACCCTTACATGCAGTTTTTATTTCACTTCACTTTTCCGGATCGATTTTGGTAACATAAACTACTATGGCAGCAAACCGTTCGAAAAAAAAAAAGACGTTACTGCATATTTTGATACATGCAGTAAATCACATACGACGTATCCTAGATCCGCCTATATTGAGATGCGTAGAAAGGAAAATAGGTTTTGTCTACTGGTTGTGAGAAGACGTCGACAATGAGAGCAGGTGTAACCGAGAATGGATTTACAACATTTGATTACCTAAGACTAGATATGTGGATGCAAAAGTAAGTTTCTAAAACTTTCCGCTATTGTTGGGGCCAGGCGTGATACATATTGAGTGGAAGCGAAATTCCGAATGAAAAAAAAAACTTGTTGCGCAGCTTTATGACATGATGTGTTGTAATTGTATGGCTCGTAGTTTTAACAAGGCTTGGCACCGTATTCAAATGCCCATGACCGGATGACCCTGATTGATCCTACACTTCCAGCCTTTATTTGCTGTATATCAAGAACTTCCAGCGCACAGCGGAGAATTCGTCTATCACGCAAGCTAAAAGTCTGCTTGATGTCTTGAAACATGGGATCGAGCGCATCAAAGGGTTCCGCTATAATCGCTATACTGGGTTATATGCAACTATCCATTTCAATGAGCATTCAAGATATCCCAATGAAGAAGAATCGTGATTTTTAGTGGGAAAAAGCGGTTATGGTCATTTACATGAAATCATTGGTCACAAGCATCATGAGAGACATTTTCATTGACGGCTTCCACAAGATGAAAAGAGGTAACTAGTAAACAAAATGGAGAAATCGTCATTTCCATAAAGCATTGCCGCAGCACAAAAACAGCAGAACCTGTTTTTCTTACGTGGCCATTGTGCACTTTATGAGGACCAGAGAATCAATGACGCTGTAATCCTCAGTGCCTGTCACAGTGCAAGCCTTAACTGCAGCCGTTTCTTCGAGCGTTAATGCCTGCTTGGTTAAATTAATTTCGAAGTGCGCCAAGCTGATGAACTCTAAAATTCACCTCTAATCGATAAGCTCACATGTCGAGATCTTGGAAAATAGTATGGTGGATGGAATCGCTGGACGTTGACTCAGACAGCGCTATCCGGAGTGCCAAAGTAGTCGGGGAAAGAAACAATTCACATGGAATAGAGTCTATGAGGAATGGAAAAGTAATCAGACGCGGCAATCAAGTGTAATAAGATCAGATGGAGATTAGGATCTGTGCCCTCGGGCTATGATTTATGAGCATTAGCAGGATAGCTGTGAACGTTGACCGTTTCCGGTGTGCCGATGGCATGCCTGGAAGCACACTGGATCGAGCCAAGGATGTGGGGTACCTCTCCAAATTTGTGCGAATTAAAGTGATGTAATTCATGTTTAGAAAAATCTACATATTGGTTGGCTGCTTCTAATAAAAGAAATAAGATAGGTGTGTACAAGCATGAGGGAGAACCTGATTTCATCACAAACTATTTAATGTGTTATGTTTCTTGCAATAGAGCGATTAATAGTATCTTGAATACAGTACGTATATACAAATAAGCTGTGAATATGATGCAATAATCTAACAGCGGATGTACTTATGACATTAAACAGCGTGGCATGTGTTTAACTAATATGCCGCACGTTCGAACATGTCTGTGATCATGTATAATTTAAGGATACTACACCAGACTGTTGGCACTGGTACCAGTTGTTACCCAAATGCTGCGGCACACTGACCATAAGGGTCACGTCGGAATAAAATCTAGAGCTCTCGTATTTAACCCTCTAGATTTATCAGTACTTCTTCTGTACTCGTCTGTTAATAAAAAATTGAAGAGATTCAAGTATTCCGTAAAAATCTTTAGGCGAATAAAATCCGTAATCGTCAATGATCGATATTTGATCAGGTTCATTAAATATTTATTATAAAGTTGTACGACAAAAACTTCGATTGAGAACAGCCTACCTGACGATCATGCAAATAAGTTAAGTATGCCCGTAGGCAAGTACTCAAGCAACGTTATAAATAAATTAAAGAACACTTCAGAATGATGTTTCCCTCAGCAAAGTCTCAAGCAAGCAAGCAAGCAAGCAAGCATTACCCCTCTCATCTGTCATTTTTAGGCTATTTATGTCGATATTCATCTACATTAAAAGTTCACATCCTATGGAGATAAAGTACATTAAAGTTCTTCCAAAACAAAGGTATCTATTTCAAATTAATGTAGAATTATTTTTGAGAGCATTACACGACATACACGGGTAATCAATGTTCCATTTTTTAAATAGCCTTTTCCTAAAAACACACCGTCACGATGCACGTAATAATAAAACACTATTTGAAAACCAGTTATAATGATTATAGGCATCCTATACTACGTAGAGTTTACGAGCGTGAACAACCGAGGTATGCTGAAGGAATCAGAGATTATTGATTTTTGCTCCGCCATCGACATATATTGCACTACAAATGTGAGTAAAATCGAGAACAACAAATCAGCATTTTTGAAGACTACATTGCATAGGCTCATTCAGCGTTTGGTTACGCCGTAATTGTAGTCATGCAAAATTTCAATAATAGTGCAAAAAATTAATGTAAAACGTCGAAATGGAAGTATGTTTCCAATTAGAGGCAACGTTACATTATTCTAAATAATCGTCTCTTCAATTGATCAATTTTTCATATTGGAGGGACAATGCGTTTAGCGATAGTAAGAATGGATCACGATCAATATCTAGCTAGGTGATAAGTTATTCTTAGAGCGTAAGGTAAACTTGTTGTGGTGACCTTCACTGCGATTCGTTTCACTGCGAAGAAAACAGCTTTTGTACGAAGCTCGTAAGTGAGCACTTTTGAAACCCGCATCCATTCATCTTATTCATGGTCTAACATGTGTCAATCACTAGACTATAGAAGTGTTCTGCGGGTAACTCTTAAGTTGGCAAAAATTGTCACTTCAAAGTTATTTAATTTTTACACTCGATTTCACTTTAATAGCGAATTATTCATCCTGCTTTGAAGCAAGCGATTGCCGAGTAGTCTACACGATTCGATGGTACCAAATAGATGCGGTCAGGGATTGTCTAATCGTCCACTAGGTCAAGAAATAATATTCGAGTTCTCGAACAAAAAACTAAACAAAAAAAAGTACATTTTACTGCAGTTCGATGGAACGACCAAATTGTTGCCACTTTATCAAGTGTTAATAAAAGCGTATCGGCGCTCTAATTCTTGCTTCATTTTATAAGCACCAACTTTAGTTTTAAATCATAAATTGATGTGCAGTCCAAAAACTTGCAAACTCGAGATATATTCAAGAAAAAAAGAACGTAAACATGTTGATAATAACCTCATACAATTAGAAACATTCTAAGTCCTATGCAAGTTTCCAAATGGCTTGCTTCCAAGGCTTCTTCGTAAAATATATTGCCTCGTTGAAGTAAGCTTTGCTTAGGTGAATACTGTTGCAAGGATGACGCATTGTCCTTCGTACTTTTGCCCTATGAGTGTAACTGCATTAAAAAGTTGTTTGTATCTGAATTATCCACACATCGGATTCGTCATGATCAGACTATTTACAATAAGTCCACCAGCAATTGTTTAGAATGCTCCATAACTACACACAAAGTGCAACTGCAGTCCTTATAACCAAATTAAGCTACTACTTTCTATGAAACGGGTGCACTTCTACTAGTCGGTTGTTTAATATTTACAATTTGCCGACTTTGTTCGCTCTTTCTTATCCATCCCTTTCTAAATCGAATGCGACAAGTTCGACCTCTGTGCGATGATTTCTCGTTCATAGCCAGCAAAGATCACAATTTTGTGCTGGTGTAACTGCTTCGGCTGCCGCTGTAGTGGCAACGGCAGTGGCAGCACTGAGGAAAAAATACGCCGTTCCGGCGGGTAAGTGCCGGTCAGTGTTGGCTATTGTCGGCATGGTCAATTCAATCACCTGCTGAGTGTGGCGGCTATTTTGCGCCACAGGCACGGGCCGTAAGAGCATTTGTTCTGTACACGACCAGCCGCAGCAGCTGCTGCCGCAATAACAGGTCTACAGCAATGCGTCATCGAGTGGCTACTGGTGGCAGTATTGCAAACACGTTGTTTTCGGCTGCTCAAAGAGGTACCGGTGGAGGACCCATAGTAACAGTTGAACAGCGGTACGATGGCAGTGTAGCTAGTACCGGGCGCCACTAAAAGAACGATTTTGCGCACGATGTTTTGCATCTTAAGAAGGTCCCATTGGGCTGTGCGTGTCGGAGGGAGGTGTAGTTGAAATCAGCTCGTTAAGTTATTGCTAACTAATCATGGATGTAGAACGAAAGTAGGTGACTGCGTATGTATGTGCAGGTGTGTCTATATTGTGTACGTGCCGGTTAGCGGAATCTCTCGAATGTGCCTTAAGCTGTGAGGTAGGTCTAAAAGCGGACAAAAAAATATAAATTTCTGGGGTTATATAACCATTTATTAATTTCCCGTACATGGGACAGGTGTGTACGTAAATGGTTTTAACTTCACCAATACAAGAGCCAATCACGTGGACTGTTATTAAGCAAAAGAACTTTTTGATCAGTCGAAAATCAGTGGGGTTAAGCTAGAAAAAAAAAAGAAACGAAGTTTTATTAGAAGTTTACTAGCATTTATCATTATTGAGACTGTATTACTATGGTTGTCGCTGTTGATTGTTTTCAAAAGAGTTTTTTTTTACCTCAATTACGCTCTAAAAGGTGCCTCAATAAAGGTTTTTATTACACTAAATCTGCTGTCGGATCAATGGAGTCGATGCATTACGGTTTTATATATAGACACACAGTTCGGGTATCAGTCCAGAACAAGTACAAATGACATGAATAAAAAATATCTTTAAGATAACTTTAAAAGCAAATGCAGGCCTACAATGATAATTAGTTATACTTAATGGTAGAAATTTAAAACGTTATTGATTTAAATTACGTCAAATTGATTTAAGTCAAAAGACTCATGTTTCGTCATATTTTTATGTATGATTTGTGTAAAATTTCGAGTTCTCATTGAGTGCGTTAGCGTTGAATTTGTAACAGCTTAAAGTTGATTTATCTAAAGTACTAATCATTTGGAGTGGTAAGTTTTTGTAAAAAGCAGGTGCCAAACGTGGTGCCATTAATAATAATATAGAACGCATAGCCCGAACATGCAGCTGTTGACCCACTTTTAGCAGCCGTGAACGTCCATGCTCAAGTACTGATGCGTCACTTTTAGGAACAGGTTTTTACATGAAGCATTCGCAATAGATTTTATCCCGCTATTTTTTTAGTTTTTACCTACAGCGAAATTACATCTGTTTGAGTTGAAGCACAGTTGAGGTTCGTTGTGCCTATGCTATCAGTTTGATGAACTGCCAGGATTACTATAATGTAACACTAGTCGGTTCCTTGCAGTTGTCCTATCACTTGCGTCCTTGGATAGAACTTGTGAATTACCACTTTGTTAGTGACTACCGCAAGAATCGATAAGTTACTATTCTTTGACTCAGTTCTTCTAATGTAACGATCTCTCTAAGTGTTTATGACGTCCCCGTATATAGTTATGTCATACTTACGCATCACAATTATACAGATAACTTAAATTGAAACTAGACATACCCGGCCAGTGTTTCACGTAATTTCTAAGCCACGCAAGCACTAGGCAAATTAATACTAGGAAAATATCAACTTCTCAAAGTAACGACCCATGATGTACAGCGGATTAGAAAAGCCCAAAACAACCTACCTTAACTTATGTTGGATGAGCTCCATTGGCCTGGGCTACTATTGAAACTTACATGAAATGGTGAATTTCCAATTGTTATGTAAATTCATGAGGGAAAGAGTACAATGCGACACCTTAGTAATATGAAATATATACGTCCATAGCAATACTGAAACTGATACCAACGATAATAAGTAAATGTTTGTTTGGTAGCCTTAGAAGCAAAAGTAGAACAGAATATCGAGGGCTGTTCTACAGATAAAGCCTTCTAGAGCCCATTATTTTTTAGATCACGCGCTCGCTGCTAGGATAATAAAGACAGGCCCCGTAAGTCGCTTGCTAACGTTATCGAATGACACTCTGTTTTTGGCGGTTCCAGGAAGATACTCTTTGTTTAACTGGGCCCTAACCACCTGGTAACGTTTTGATCTATTGCTTGGAAAATCTGTCCATTGATATTTCCGTGCACTATACAGAAAACATTATTTATGAATCTGATAGCCAATTCTTTGACTACCGAAATACGGGTACATAAGTGTTTCGTTTAGTTATCCGCTTCTGTAATGACAACTTTATAGTTCAGACCAATGCTGATCAAGTTTATATGGCATCGCATATAACTGAACAACATTTTCTTGATAGTCTGGGGCAGAAGTCTATTTCTTTGAACCTGCTGCTACTATTTAGTATTAACGATTATTAATTTGGTTATGTTGTATATATATATATGGTATAATTAGTAATTTGGCTTATTGGAATGCTTCTCATCATTACAGTGCAGCAGCGATTGAAGCTCCTTTGTCGTTTGTTTTCCTGTTTCTTGAGTTAGCCTTTCATGTTATTAAACCGAATATATATATATATATATATATATATATATATACACATACATACATACACGGTCACACGGCACAGGTAATTGGGATAATTAAAGTTAAAATCAAAAGTACGAGTATCCTCATATACGGCAATTAACAATGTTTTCGTAAAACATAGAATATCTGAGAATAGCAATCGGATACATAGAATATTGAAAAAACGAATGCGTCTGATAAAAAAGCATTTCTCTGCCGCCACATGGCTGAGTGCCAAGACAAATTATCGTATTGCCACAGTCGAAAGGTAAACAGCAACAGGTCAGCCTAATTGGCGAAATGAAGTCGCTTCTCTGATAAGAATTGACGGATACGATTATATTCAGAAGATGCGGCAAGAATATCTGCGTTGACAGCCAACTATTACAGACAAGCTCGATTAGTAGCGAACTAGCTTAATACAGGGTGCTGTTTTCGCTGCCTTTATCTCGTAAGTTCGTCTCCCTCAGGGGCTTAAGTTAAGTTCATCGTCAGCATTTGAATAGCTTTCAGCGGACGCAGCGTCTAGCGGATGATCATCAAATGGATACTAGGAAATTGATTTTTCTCAATATGCAAATTTGACGGTAAGCAATAAAAAACGGGCGTGTTTCTCTGTTATCACACTGGCGACTGCATAGGCATATGACGTATGTGACAATTTTTATGATAATTAAAAATAGACACTGGTCATACCGTTTCCGTATACGTAAATACGAGTTCCCTTTCGCCTCATGTAAGAATCGACAAATATGATTATATTTGTCGTTTATAGGAAAGACGTCGATACAGGAAAGACGTTTGTACTTGTTATTTCCTATGGAGAAGCAAAACGAGCACAGGATCGTAGTAAGTAATAAGTGCTGTATACTAGTTGTATTACCATCATGCAGCAAATGCCGTAAAGTATCGAAGCAATTGGGGACGTTGTTTCAAGATCTCACAGAATAAGTTATAGATACCGCCCGTAGACAACATCGTGCAAAGGATAAAAGATGTCAAACTAAATCCTAAAACATCGAATTCAATAAGGAAGATATTATATTAATGGTAGCATACAACAAAGAACAAGGTAACTGGCGCAAATTAGAAAAAAAAATCTTTTTTTTTTCTTAAAAATATCTTTATTATTTTTAAGTCCGATTATTCCAAGCTGGTCGTTTGGGTGTCGTTGACACTTTCTCAAAGGTGTTAGGGGATAGATATGTATTCATATATATCTCGAGTACGATTAAAGAGCCAGACAGTTTAACTATTCTTCAGTTATAAAAAATAATCGGTTTAGCGACATAGTTTGCATCAGGATAGAAAGTTAAACACTTGCATTATTATGGTTAGTTTTTTACGTAGACTTGACCGTAACATTCGATCTTAAGAATGAGAAAGGACTGGCTAAAAAAGGCGGTGCCAGTGGCGATGTCTGTTCTCTTTGAGTAGCAATGAAAATAATTTTCCGCGCCCCTCCTATGAGTTTAACGACTATAAGCGGGAAAGTATTAAATGGTTTAAGTAGTCTTTGTGAAGGGCAGCGGATGGATATGTCCAGATTCTTATGGTAACCAAACATAATCAAATCGAAATTAAAGTTTCTACGAGTGTGTTTTATTGTCTCGTATAGAGAAATACCTATTGGAAATTCAGTGCATCGAATGGAACAAGTTGATAGTAGGCTTAATAAAATAGTTCATTTATTATGAGTAACTAATCAATACATCGCATGGAGGTCATTGCTTAAGTGAAATATATATATATTTTTTTATGTAGTTCTATATCGTTCTTTCATTGAGTTTTACCCATGACAGTTATGGCTTACTTAATAAGTGACTACATCTGTAACATGTTTCTGCTTTTCTTTCAGTGGTTAAAAATCATGTTGCATGCGTACAAAGGCCGCACACTTTTTGCGACCTTGGTCGCCCGGGCCTCTCTTCCGGCCAGTTCGACAACCGTTCGTTCAATATCTTCAGATAATAATCCCAAAATGAAGCTCGCTCTTGGTCCGGTGGAGCGTAAACCATTCATTAAAGAACTCTTCATAGGAAATTTTGATAAGCGGTTTCTCACCTTCCCTGAAATCCTTGACGAAGAACAAGTGGATTCTATTACTGCTATGCATGACACTGTGTTGAAATTCATGACCGAAAAGGTCGACTCCGCTAAGTTGGATAATACCGAAATTGTGCCCGATGAGGTGATAAATGGATTGCGTGAGTTAGGACTTTTCGGCCAGCAGGTTGACCCCGATTACGGCGGTTTGGGATTGACAGCAACAGAATACGTTCGATTAAATGAAGCTATAGGCCTGGATGGTGCTCTGACAACGACTCTGATGGCACACAACTCCATTGGAATCAAAGGAATTATCATGTACGGTACCGAAGCGCAAAAGAAGAAATATCTACCAAAAATTGCTTCGGGCGAATATATCGCATCTTTTGCTCTTACAGAGCCAAATAGCGGATCGGACGCTGCTTCGATCACCACCTCAGCGCGTCTAAGTCCGGATGGCAAACACTATATACTCAATGGACAGAAGCTATACATTACAAATGGTGCTTGGGCCGATGTTATGACCGTATTCGCTCGCAATGACACCCTCACCGAAAAATTGGGCAAAACTAAACTGACAGCGTTTATTGTCGAAAAGAGCTTCGGAGGCATCACGACCGGCAAAGCTGAGTCAAAACTTGGTATTAAGGCTTCAAATACTGTACCTGTATTTTTCGAAAATGTTATGGTCCCTGTTGAGAACATACTTCATAACGAAGAAGACGGATTCAAGGTTGCTGTAAACATTCTAAATACGGGTCGTTTTGGAATGGCCGGTGCTCTAGCCGGTGCCGCTAGAGTTGGCTTGAATCAGTCAATTGCGTACGCTACTCAGCGGAAACAGTTTAAGAGGAACATTTCTGAGTTCGAATTGATTCAGAAAAAATTTGCACAACTTGCTCAGGACATTTATGCCATGGAGTCGATGGCTTACATGACAACCGCAATTGTCGATAATGTGAAAGACGCAGATTATCCGCTTGAAGCCGCATGTGTCAAAATCTTCGCTTCAGAAGCGGCTCTCAGATGCGCGTCCGAGTTTATTCAAATTCATGGCGGCTCTGGATTTTTAAAGCATCTGCCTTTTGAGCGCGGATTCCGTGATGCCCGGATCACGATGATCTTCGAAGGAACCAACGAAATCTTGCGTATGCTTGTTGCTCTGTTAGGGATCCAACATGCTAGTGACCACCTCAAACAAATGATGAAGATCTGGGGTAATCCCGTGGGTAATCCAAAGGCCGCTTTTAACAAGCTGGTTGACAGGTATAGACATTTGCCTTTACATTAATTGGATAGTTTCAACTCTATAGTTTACAAAAAGCCTACTATTATAAAGAAATGGCAATAGAAATATCTGGCTAAATAACTTCATCTCTCATGCGTCTCTAATTGTACCCAACCTAACATACGATAATTAAATGGCAGTATCAATATACAATACACAGCGAGTTTGTCGCCCACCCGTATATTATAGATAGAGGAACTTAATCAGCGAGCCCTGGTACTTCAGCTGACGTCGAATAATGCTTTTACAAAAAATTTAAAGACGAACTCTTATTTGCGTTTCAGATTCCGTGACCATATCGACAGTCCGGCATTAACACTCGGCTTGAGGTATGCGGTACATCATACACTCGCTGATGAAGGCCAAAATCTGGAATACTGCGCGAAGCGACTGCAGTATCTCGTCGAATGGTCCCTACAAAAATACGGTAAAAACGTTATTGAACAGCAAATGCTTCTTGAAAGAATTGCTGACATCGTTATAGATATCTACGCGGTGACCGCCGTCTTGGCCCGGGCGAGTCGCACACTTCAACTTCGTGCTCAGAGTAGCCCTCTGGATACTGCGCTTGCACAGGCCTTCTGCTACGACGCACAGCTTCGAATAAAGCAAAATGTTGCCGAAGCCCTTAAGGGCGATACCGACAATAATTTTGCAAGGTACCGATTGATCGCGGGTCACATGTTCAAAAAGGGACAATATGATGCGCTGCACCCGTTAGCCAGGAGCTAGTTATTACTCTGTTTATTCGCTATATGGAAAAACGAAACAGTGAATAGGTAACCCGTTATATTCCTTGGGTGTTGGAAATATACAGATGTTAAACATTTCGAAAGAGATTTATTAAGGAAAATAGTGGCCCTTAAGAGCTTTGAAAATGAGTTAGAAAAAGAATTACAACTATTTTAGTCAACATAAATATTTGAGACTCAGCATATAACACTTGACTTGCTGTAAATATGCGATCTAAATTTTATGTTTATCCCTGATAAATATATTCCGAATAATATAGAATAAATCAAAGGTAAGAAAAATCTGGGATTGTTTCGTATCATAGATTTACCCGGTACTCCTAAACTTTTTATTCTCTATGATGTCCTGTCAAAACTACCAGGAAGTGACTGTTACTGCCATTGAAAATTAAATTCAGCGTCTAATAAATGGACTAAGATTTGAAACAACTAATTCTATCGACGAAACGTAACGTTCTGTTATTTTGAGTGTTCTATAAACATCCCTCATGCGATCTTTTCTGGTACGTTAGCAGAAGATGTCGCGATCGACAAACTTGCCAAACCGAATCAAGTTCAAACAAACCTTTAGCCTTTTGCAGAGCTTAAACGAAGATTATCTTTATATGCGTGCGAAAGCCTCTCGGTGTGGATACTAACACAAAAGATGAGATTTCTGAGTCGTTCCTCTTAACGTTGTGTTGGTCTCTAGATTATTCGAACGGCTCACAGAATAAAGAATTTTAGTATGCTATTTAAATGATGTATTGCATTTTTTTATGCATTGGTAGTTTATCACACATAGTTAGTTAATGGCGTTGTTGCTAGTCACGAAGCAAGTGAAACAAGTTGCCGAAATAACAAAGGAGCGTAAAGCGAGTACCAACATTGAAGCCTGATTAAGGCCATTCAGTAGGATGTCTCCTAGAATACTATCTTCGTCGTGTTCGTGGTGCGGAGGTACAACGATTGTCTAAAACTGGCGTGTGAGCATTGTTCATGGGACTGATGCGCATTGGTTCGACGACGTAGCATTATTTTTTCCATAAACTAATAGGAGAATTATAGTGATATTTGCCTTAGTGGCTTATATGGCATGCCACTGAAGGATTGCAAGTCGTACGCTGCAAAGACTTAACAAAAGTCACCCGAATGTTACTTCTTCTAAGACACTTTTATTGCCTGCCTTTTATTTTTACAACTAGCCGGCGTGGAGAAGTAGACGCAGGCTACTTTACAAAGTTTAAGCTTAAGTATCTTTGACTAAGGAACCAATTTTTTTGCGATCATTTTCAAGGAAGTACAAGGTTACAGCGGCTTTTTTAGGTACACTATTTTAAGTGAACGATGAACAGGAATGTAAAAGAACATGACAAACCACATGCCCAATTTCTATGAACACGTAAAAAATAAACGGCCTTCAAGAAGAGCTGTTCTGGGCAGACAATAAAATTCAGCAAGATTCGTTTTAACGATATCTAGCAAGGAGTTGTGTAGGTATTTAGCACGCATAGCACAATGTCTTCCCATTGAAGCCAGCTACTACAGCGAGATTACCTAAATCAAGCTCTGAATAAACGTAAGCAACCAAGAAAAACCGATGGAATTTACAATTCCGGACAAAGACTTTACAAAAATTAACAAGCTTTTAAGCAAGGATCATGAGGCTTGTTTTTTTGTTGAGTTTTCAAGCCCGGCCCAGCTTACTTCGGTAAGTCAATTGATCCAAATTTAATTTAAGAACTTACTTACGATTACGCATACAAATGAGCGTTTTGTGCCATCCTAATAAGAAATTTACGCAAGTGTTTACCAACGTATTAGTGAAACCAGTAAAAACCTACAGACTTCCACCGGTGGGTAAATTTACGAATCCCTATGGAGTTTTGGCTTTTCGAATATAAAACTATGGAATTGTGTCTTACGCACTAGAGCGGTTGATTGAATTACTTCTGTCGTATGTCGATGAAAGAGTGACTTATTGCAACGTTAAGGGAGTCTCGAATGGAGTTTACAATCGGATCATACATAGCTAACGTGAGTGTTAATTGATAAATGGAGATAATCATATTACTTCAGGGAACGATTTCAATAATACTATCGAGAAGTTTTTGCTGGATAATAAAATTTCAAGACATCCGTTTACGATAACCGTTGTCGCAGTCATGTTATTGGTGGGTACAGTAAATATTCATGCAATAAAATATATGCTTTAAAAATTGAATAAAACCTACATAATCTCTATTGGAGATTGAGGAAAAATAAAGGCCTTAGTTATTGGTACGCGTAAATGAAAAGAATGTAACCTTAATGGGGATAATCAATATAGAACTGAGTTGGACCTTTTGCTCCAATTAATTGCTTACATTTTGTTAGAAGTATGCCAAGGAAGGGATGCAGCGTAATGCCAGAACTGCTGAATAAAATCTGTGGCAGGGGTTTATTATATAAAAAGTATCCTTAGTTTATATATGAAAGAGGCTATCCTAGCAGCAGGGGGGGGGGTGAAGGCATAACCTCAGCCAAATGCATATCTGTCGGTCACCCGTTTCGACGAATAACTGAAACGTTCAACCGAAAATAATGATTTCATAAAATAAAGCTTTACTGTAGAAAAAACTATAAAAAATATGCGATACTTGAAGCATCTCTAAAAGTCGATATGTTTGTATGTCGTTGTTTATATTCAACAGATATCCCTAGAGATTGTCGTAGAATAATTGTATGCGATTACTTTTTTTTTTACCTGAAAGTCGTTACTAACCGTGAGATGCATTAGTAATACGAATGTGTGGGACTCCTTTACGATATTGCAATCATATCCTATCGGAAAGTTTTGCCCATTGAAGTTCCAATCTTTCCATTCTGTTTTTATACAACTGATGAAAAAAGCACCGGAAAACTATTTAGAGAAATAATAGTAATAAAAAAGAAGAGAAAAATATTTTTTAAGAGATTTTTTTGGCGAAGCTTAAATAGGATGAGGGATAGCTAAACACCTTCTCACATTGATCAGTTCGGCTGAAAAAAGCAACTAAAGAAACAAAATAGCAGCCTTTTTTTTTTCGCCGTACCTTCGCCTGTCCAACAGCTATAAGTTTAATGCCAAGCTAAAAGCAAATCACGTTTTTAAAATGTCGTTGATTTAAACTATGTTACATGCTCACCTTGGGGCTCGCTATATGAGCTAGGACGAGATATGTTTACATATGCACGTGCTATTTTGAGCTTATATGGAAAAAAAATGCTCTCGACTGCTTATTGTATGGAAAAGTTGTAAAAACAAAGTTACCTGTAAGTGCAACTCACCATATTTTTATCACATAGTAGTATAATTACATATGCGTACATATGTCATACTAAATCAACGTGCTTACGTGTTGTACTGCAAATATTGCTTCTGAAAGAAATCGTGACGTCGGTATCCTCATGGAGAAGCGTGGAAAAGAAATACTATCGCTGATATGACTCAAACGCATCGTCAAGATCGCAGCACGTTGCCGCCAAATGTATTCATAATTACGTTATGTTCCAAAATTAGTTGATCGCCGTTGATCGCCGTTGATCAACGCTCAATGCTATATATCATTTGTTTGTTTGGAAGCAACCGAGATGACAGCTCTCGCCTTGTTTCGTAAAAACTCAAGACAGTGCATATACACAACCACAGACCGATAGAGACTTGGCACAGCCTGAATCTGTACCAAAAAGCCGCGGCTTTTGAATTGGGACTGAGCAGGACGACCAACCACATTGCAATGACAGCTCAAGGCTGTGGGAGAAGCTGCAGCAGTTGCTGGTGCTCCGGACGAGCTTACCTCGACATACGGCTATACGTGCCCTGTATGCGATGCACGTCAAAAGGCCACAGTAGCAACATACGCGCGATTGCCCAATGACCAGGTTATATCAGGCTCAGAACGAGGTCAATTGCGTACTAGTTTGCCAAGCAATCGCGTTGGATAGGTGACGTTCTTAGTACATCAAAATAAGCTTTTCTTGCGGCAACTTAAAAAAATGCGCTTTGTTTGTACAATGAGAAAGTAGTTGAAGGTTTTTTTTGAAAATCTGAAAATTTACTCCTCCGAGCACCTTTGATCTAGGCGAGTTCGAGTTCTTTTTTTATGGTAACGAACCTTTAAAAGCGATTGCGTCTACAGGAACGAAGCTAGTTAATTCAGATGACATTGCAATAATGTATAGTCTTTGTTAAAATGCTCGTCCCCGTATGCGCAAGTGGAAATGGAATTCTGCCGTCTTTCGCGTTCCCTAGGGCCACTGAATAGAGGAGCCCTCAGTAAATACACTGATAGAATTTTTTCTTTTCCCATGGTAGCGGGTTTTCTTAACGGTAGCATTTAATAAATTTTGGCCATCCAGCCCCACGCTAACCTTAATAAAAAGATAATTGGCCACAATTACAGTAGTTTTTGTCTATTAATAGGTATTAGCCTAGGTTAAGGCTAGGTGGAGGCGAAGGTAATGAACGAATGCATTGATGACATGAAATAAAGTCATCTCGAGTGAGCTGTGGAAAGGCAAAGTGAGAGCGAGAGAAGGAGATGAAAAATCAATAGATAGGAAAGAGTCAAGGTATAAGTGCCTAAAGACGGAGATCAATAGGTCATGACTTGATTAGAATAGGGAAGGCGAGCAAACAGAGTACAATGCGTGTATATATTCATTAAGTTTTTCATATTTATTTATTTTAAGAGCTAAAAACTCATGAGAAATGAAATTGTCGACAATCCAAATGCCCATCTACTAGTAGAATTGAGTAAGGTCTACTGATTTATCGGCATAAGCCTTATCTGTTCCTTAAAAAAAGAAATGATCTCGCCTATTGATCTTCGACTGGACCAATGTGTCATGACGACAGCTATAACGGAGTGTGTTCACGGCCCAACCTGCGCATTCGATCGCCATTTCAATGCTTCACCGGAGACAACAGAAACGCTTGTGTTATTTAGTGTACGCTAATCTTTTATCAGATAATGCATGTCTATTTTAAAAGGGCGCTTGTCGACTAGGAATCGCTTGATAAATAATTATGCCATACTCAAGAGTAGATAAACATTTGAGTTAACTTTCTTAACTGAAAATATTAAGAATGATTGCAGATGCCAATGAAGAATCTACGGCTGATAGAATTGGGCACTTTTTTTTTCTTAAGAAGCATGGCATGTGCAACTTGTCAGTTTAGGGGCACATTTAATGCCAAAAGTAAGTCATACACACAGAAAAGCTACTCTTTCTTTTCTATGTTCTTTTAGAAGAATTTTTTTAGTAGTTCGCTTAATAATCATTACGTAAATAAGCCAAATGATCTAGCGGTCATCATAGAAATGCGTGAGAGCTTCAACGAAGTAAAAAAAAAAAAAAAAAAAAAAAGTTCTGAAATATCTGAAATTTTCCGATCGGGACTATGTTTACTAACTTAGTGCAACTATTGCAAACTATGAAAACATCCACGGTGGATAGAGTTCTTCTAACTCAGAGCTAAATCTAACTGTACAATCTAATAGCGCATACTCAGAAAGTCTGTGACAGCGATAAACGATACCCCCAAACCTAGGTCATATAAACGATCCATAGCTTTGAACTGTGTATTAGACCGTAACACTTCTATACTGTCGCTGTTGCGAACCATGAATTAGTGCTACCAGTGTAATGATCGTTGTTAGTGTTTATTACCATTAAGTAAGTTGATGACGTAGGCTACTAACGATGTCACTTTCTATGAATTCGTGTGCAATAAAACGACGACGAGTGCGTGTAAAATTGGCTCGTGGTGACTTTTTTTCCTCTCGTAGACCCATCGGTCATTTATCAAAACTAGAGACTTCGTTTTCGCTAAAAGATCTTGAGCGGGTGAAGAGACACATCAGCGGGGAGAAAACTCGGAAGAGGACAATCTGAGCAAGCTTTGCGAGCCATGTCAGCAGGGAAATAGTTGGTATGTGGTTTACCACAGTTGGAAAGATGCGCATGACGAACCTTTATGATAATAATAATAAGTTACCAAGAGGGTCAAAATGGATAGGGCAGGATGCATTTCAAGCTTCGTGCAAAGCAAAGTAGCTGTTTGGCGGGAATAAGCGGCAGACATAGCATCATGTTGACATGCATCTATTTACACCGATCGAATCATCGATGCAGGCGACGAAAAGTTGGAAGGCATCGAAATGATCCCGTCACTAGTAAACGCTTACAGACGGCTAATTGGTTTAATCGAATAAAAATCTAAAATTTAGAATTAAAATAGAGTTCGACTATAATTAAATATATTTTTGGCCCAACGAACTATTATCTCGTAGCGGAGTAAATTAGCCCTCTAATCGAAAGACTCAGTAGGCTAACAAATCAAAATTTATCAGCGTTTAAGTAAAAGAAAAAAGCTTGGATTCACTCCTTCATAGTAAAGTAATTTAAAACAATTCTCCCAGCCGTACGATGCGAAGTATAAGCCTGTATGTGCTGCGTATTTTTTATAGATTATGGTTCTGTGGCCAACAAACTTTTCGAAAAGATGAACCTCATTTAAATAATGATATATTACAATCTTTGAAGATTTGTTGTAAATACTTGGCTCTGTTGGGATGGCTTTGTGATTGAGGGATTGGATTCTTGTTGCTTCAGTCTTATAATAGCGAAAATTTCAAATTCCACAGCCCTGCGGTCCATTTAAGCAAAAACAGATACAGCTGCAATTAATCTAACTTCTATATAACCTAGCCATAGAATATTGACATATGGACAAAAATACTTTGTGTTCTTACTCGTTGAAGCAACCATCTGGCATACTAGTAACAGTAAAAAAAATACCTTTGACGGAAAGAACTACTGCTTTTTGGCGTGTTTCTCATGAGATTATTTGGGCTTTAGCAACGAGCTTAAAACGTGTGTAGAGTTATTAGTCAGCCATCACTATTCCGGAGCCTATGATACAGACTGCTCCGATACAGTGCAAGAAAAATATTGCGAAACTTAACAGAAACTAATAACCACTCCATTGGTTCATAGATCTTTAAGCTTTTGATTCCATAGACAACCTGCGTGTGCATTAAGAATGAAATTCTAATACAATGAAACAAAAATCTCGCAACCACGCTATAAAAAATGGGTATTTTCAGAATAAGCCTTCCTGTATTTAAGTCTGTATAACAATATATATACAGAACGGGCGTCGTTTGACTTTGCTTACTAGGCGGTGATTTAATCTAGTACAGTATGCCCCTCAGCTTGTATTTCGAATTTGCAGTCCCGGGCCGTGGCCAACTGGATTGTGTCAGGGCCATGCGTGAACGTTTTGCCGCTCGATCAACGTTATAGATATGTTATGTAAGCTGCAGAACACGATTTGCGTCTTCTAGACACGGACACGTTTTTATTTAGATGTGCTATTAGCTAATCGTTGTAGCGTTGACTGATAAAAACAGATATAGAACCAGATTAGATCGTAAGCTAAACGATGTGCTTAAATATGTTGCTATAGTTAAATTATCGAACGATCAATTGAAACGTCGCATAATAATGTGGGGCCCAATTAACGGGGGTAGCACGTCCAAATACGTTACGTCAAGCTTTTAGTCATTGGTCATCGCGGCTTCCCGCTTAGTCGACGCCTAGAGACGACTAGAGATTTCGCAGATGGGAAGCGTTCCAGAATAGCAGACAATACCGACTTGTTCATCTTTATTCTGCAGTCTTACACATCGTAATTGTTAATTCTTAGAGGGGTTTATATTATACAATTTCACTGCCATATGGGTGGATGCGATTGCCTGAAGTGACAAGTGTACCTGGACACTGGCCGTGAAGCCGGGCTTTAAACCTACGACGTGATAAATAGCTATACTTTTAGCATTTCATCAAAGGGACCAAATAAGATGTTTGTTTCCAGCCCGATTCGACGCAATAGATAGCTGCTTCCCGATTAATGAGGCGGTGAGAATTTTTAATTAAATTATTTTCCAAGTGCAAGGGTGACTTTAGGTAATCCACCGAAAGCAGTGCTGCTAGGTTTATTTCAACGAGAATTATCAGCTCTACTCCAGTCACAAATATCGAGAAAAAAGGTTGCATGTATTCCCGCTAAGAGAAAATATTTGAGGCTGAATAAAAGCGTTAGATACGTTTTAAGCTGTTTTAGCGATCTCGGGAGTTTTTCAACCTTGCGACCGTATATTGACACTTAGCGTGTCGTACCTAGCTTCTAATTAGCATCAAAATGGATCAGACTCTTTCGAAAGGCTTACCTTCCACAACAATCTCCGATGACGAAATGACGGCGTTACCACGTTTCGTTAAAATAAGACTATTTATATCGAGCGGCTTGTAGCGAGTTGGCGCATGGCATACTATTCGATTGTTTCTTGCGTCGCCGTGGAAGTTTATTAATAGGTGTTGCACTGCAGAGTAGGCCCGATATAGTAGCTGTCATATCATTCAACAATTGCTCAATTAAATTTTATGTTCTTTTAGGGTCTCCGCGCTTATAACACGTTTATTAATGTTATTATGTTAATGAAGTGCTATATTAACTAGTGTTCGAATAATAACGCAAGCGTTTTGCGTTGTGAACTAATATTAAAACAACAATTGAGAGATGCGAATTGATGCAATGGTTTTGATTAGAAAAAAATATAGACAGAGAAGAAGTACAGCCTAGATATGCGTTTTCGTCTTCGTTGTTTTGTTGGGGTGGCTCGAAGGTCTAACTTGAATGAACATAGCTAGATAATGTTTCCATAAATACTGTCACCGTAGAAAAGAAAGTTTCATCTATGTTATAGCGTAGCATTTGATTCTGCATTATCTTTAGACAAGTAAACGCCGATGTCTGACACTACAGGACGGTTAATCACGTGATACTTAAAGGATATGCGGCTATAAACTGGCCTCCTTTAAGTTGTGTCCTTGTCTCGAATGAATGTCGAGAGTCAAATCACAGCAACTATGAGCAAAGTACGGCGTATCTGCACAGCTGTAGGATACAGTGTGCAGATATTTTCGAAAACTTTAAAGAAATCTTTCTCCGAAACACTATATAGTAGTAAAGCATCTCAATCGAAGTAAGGCTCTCTTTCGCACTATATTAACCGAAAGTAGTTAGACCTAATGCACACGTGAACATATATGTATGTATATGTAATAATCAGAGGACATATATATCGGTTATGTGTGCTCTAAATTTGATTTGTTTTCGTCAGAATCCGAGGATAGGCCCGCCCGATTCGAGAACACTTGATCTCTCATTACTAAGCCGAAGTGAGTTTAAATATTTATGTCATAAATGTACATGCTTGCTTCATCAACGACTCCCCTTCTTAGTCAAGTTTTTATATGGACGGTTAAATAATATAAAAGAAATGCGGAGAAAAAGCTCATTAATAAGTTTTGGATTGCCGGCTTTGTAATGAAAATACATTTTTTTTTTCTTATATTACTACCAGTGGTCAGGTAAAAAATAAATAATTAGGTCTTCTCAATGGCTCAGTTTGTCTTTTTTTTTGTACTAAATAACGGAGGCTGTATCGGGTTTCGTTATGAAAAGACTTATCGTATTCCCATTGCTCGTAATATCATATAAAGCTATTCATGTAATTATCGGTAAAGTTTAAAATTCACCGAAGAATTATATATTGATGAAGATATCGACATTCTGAAAACGAAACTTGCTCAGTAATATCGACTTGCTTATTTCATGCGTTCTATAAGTTATTTGTGACCTGCCGGTCTTTTTCAGGGGCGCTAAACTTCCGGCCTATCTCAAGATATTCTTTCTTATTCAATGTCCTTTCGGGTTTAGTCGAGCATGAATCTATGCTCGGACAACCATCTAGGGACAATAATGAAGATGTCGCACTTGACTTGGTAGTAATGGAACACTTCTTAACGAGCGCAATATTCAAATCGTAATAGATGGCCGACAGATTGTGAGATTTCATTAATAAACCCAGTTAAATATGTTGGTGTCTTGTAATATGAAAACACTAATAAACAGTTCATGCATAAAGCAAGGTTTATTGCGCGCGAAAATTGAATAACCGTATGGTGATAACTGCGAAATCAGTATTTAGAGTTTTTACTGGCTTGAAAATGTTTCGTATGCTATGCTGCCTCTGTACATCTCCGTGTGCACTTCGTACAAGTGAAGCACTAGTGTGTCTAGATAAGGAGCTTTGTAAAGGATCATTAAACAAATTTAGTTCTCTCCCTCTCCCTCCCTCCCTCCC
>NW_019213895.1:28297-73573 GCF_002532875.2 Varroa jacobsoni
TTATTTCTTCTTTCTATATATACAAATGGTGTATTAGGTGAACAGCAAGGGAGTGAAAATAAGTCTTTTAACACCCTCTCTGTCCCCCAGCCATGATTTGCTCGGCCATATTGCAAGAGGTTGGCCCTCTCACTCTCAATTTCGCGCTTCTCTCGCACTCTGCAGCGATCGCAGCCTTCCCTTTATTTTGCTGTTTACTTGCGCCTGGTGCCTTTCATTGTGTAAAATGTCTTTCTGCGTGGTTGTGTCCTAGAGAGGGCATCTGTTCTCATTACTCCTGTATGTCTAGGCGACTTATGTGTCTCAAAAAGCCCAGCCCGTCAGCTGTAACTATTCACATAAAACATTTCTTCGAAGCTCAGCCATCCAACGAGACCCTGTCACCCAACTATATTCCTTCGGTTCAATATACATTTGCGGTTCTATAGGACACCTTCGAACATGACAGCAAACGTGGCCAGTGACCCATTTGCTGCTTTTCCACATTAAAACGCCACCTATTTTCTTACCTTCGATGCGTGACCATGCACATTTGCAGACCTACTTTAACGATTTGCGCTCCCGTTATATTCATCATAGAATTTGACACGTAATTAGATTTCATTGACCAGGAAGCCAGGACTCACATATTTGCGTAACCTTGTGACATAGGCCGCGCATCGCTAGGCGCATCCACGCCGAGAAACAGTCATTCGACAATGTACGAACGTACGGGAGAGAATGCATTTTTACTTCTTATTAGCCATCATCTTCTGCTATCTAAGGAGATAGATAAGGTTTCAAATGATCAAGTCCAGTCAGACGTTCTCCGCCTGATTCAACGTGGGTCATATAGCTAAATAACATTTCTGTTTTTCTCTTTAAACAGCTTTTAGCGCAAAATAACTTTCTGTGGATTTATTTAGTATACAGACAATGCAGACGTGTTCTGATGTCACTTCGTTCAATATTAATCCAATCCAATTTAACATCCATTCAAACTGTTTTCTGCTCTCTAAATTTCGCTCTGTTACTAGTGTAATACAATATCTATAGAGGGGTAGGGTTGTACACGAGTGGATTTTATATAGCATTAATTATAAGTATATAGTGGAGTCCATCAACCGTCGCAGTATCAGTAGTAATAACGAATATTGTATAACGATAATAGTAGGTAAACATCAAAATTAGATAGCTCAGTCCGCCCTCTTCGTTAATTCTTGTTCCAGTTCGTGGCAGAATGATAATACCACAGTTAGCATTTGTAATCCGTAATCATATCATACGTAAATTACTCCACTTATCTCCGACGTATTTTTCCTCGTTCTTTTGCAGTAGCACCTGCGCCTTACAGCTTATCGTGCTAAGCACTTACTTCATCGGATACCTTTCCCGCCGTTAATTTTATCTGCACAAATTTATTTGGCTTTGATGCCGTCATCTGGTGTCCTGTGTAATATGTATTATCATACTGGATTCTTGTGACATAATCGTTACTAAACTGTCGTATATTTTTCGCTTTTAAGAGACTGATACTACAAATATACGAATAGTATATTACGAATACACTATTGGTTGCTCGATGGTAACAAGATGGTATACGCATGTTAGTCACAAGCAAATGTTTAACGAGGATGAGGTTTATAATCTTGCTGATTTTTTAGCATGCTTTTTGCCGCTTTCTTGATTATTAATTTATGTTATTTTTTAAGGGGTCAGGGGATTGGGATTCTGGCCATATTCGTTATTCAACTTTACTTCAATTGACATTTATTGTTCTACCTATCTAGATTTATTTATATGCGACATAGCCAAAATTGAGAGACTTGGGAGACCTCCATTGACGTAACATTTTTCAAATCAATCTTCACTGTCCTAGGCTAGTAGATTGCTTAGAGATGAACGATAAACACATATATAGCCCAGACATTTCTGTCGATATATCGGTCTTCAGTGTGTATGTCTTCAACAAATTCCAGAGGACTTTCACCTTTCTTGTGCGATACGTGCTCTCTTCGTCTCCAGTAAGCAGTAATTATATTTATTATTTAATCTATGGTTTGTTATTTCACTCTTCATCGTCTTTATTATTCATCCTTTATATTTTTGTTATACATGTACATCCATATACACACATTTTATATCATTTATAATAACATATATATATATATATATATATATATATATGCTTATCTACTGTTATAGTTATTTCCTTTATATCATCACACATATATTTTCATTTATATATATCTGTATATCAGATAGGTATGTTCCGATAATTTCCCTGATAACTTTTCAAACTAGAATTATTCGCATTGTAAATGCTCCCATAAAACAACGGTTTCTATTTATCTGTGACACACCGCCGCCCTCGCCATTTTACATTCACCATTTTCTGGCGTGGCTCGACTACGCCGAATCAAAGTGTTCCTTTAAGGTTTATTACAGAGTCATGCTGAGCAATCATTCACGTCCATCGACATCACGTCTCTTCATCGTCGTCAATCTTATAGCCTCTATCATCCGTCTAGTGGCAGATTTCTGACATCAATTTTTTTACCGGTAATATTCAAATTCCATTAGAAGCGATCCATAGTGACTTGCAATCTTGCCTCAGATATGATCACTGCCGCTATAATTACTAACCTCTGTTAGTTATTGTCTCCCAGTTTTCATTTGTAGTCAGGCTCATCTTGCTGTTTTTCACCCATTCAATCTAAGCAGAACACCCTTCTATCACCTCTCGATCTATTTCTGTTGTTACCTTTTTGAACAAAAAAATATATACGTATATATAGAAGGATAACTTCGACCGGAAATCATCGTTCTTTTCACTCGCTTTAGAAACCAACCTATCGCAAAATACCCAAGATGTACAATTGATGCCTTCACATAGTCGTGCACTTACACGTGATCACGCAACTTTATAACGAATAGCCATCATCGAAACGACAGCGTTAGATCGAATACTTAGTGGCGAATTCGATTGATGAAATTAACAACTTTTCAGTTTTGTATGTTTATTGTCTTTCGTAGAATTCAGTAAATGTCGTATTGGTACGTCTGTTTTTTTTCCACTGCTTTCTCTACTGCATCTGCGTTCGCTTTGTGGAAAAAATCAGCATTTTTTGCCATCTAAATATTATGTGTATACTTGTTTTTTTTTTTTCAATTTGTATGTCTGTTTGTATCTATATGGCACCCAGGGTTATAGACAATGCATTCGAGCTAAGAATTTGCACTGTTATAAGTGATTCGTCACAGGTCTATGTATGAGTGGTCAATTTGCACACGCAGTTAGACACCTATAGCAATTGATTATTTATAACATATTACCTATATAACCGCCTTGTTTTCGATTTCATTCGGCCTGAGACTGACCTGACTCTTCATCTCTATGTCGATGATATTTGTCAAAGAGGTTTGAAATGTTTATGCGTTTTTCTCATCTCGCTTGCTCTTGGTATTATTTGATTGTATCGCGTATTTTGTGTGTGATCTCAAACCATTAACAGATTCGATCAATCACCGTGTGTCATACTGAACCGCTGGTGCGTACACGTACACAATACCCATACAGTCCCATCTAGATAGTAGCACATCTAAATAATAATTGAATGTACATATTATGCACCGGTAAACTAGGCCGGCTTTTACAATCAACAACAACATCAATAAACTAATTAAACAAGTGTATGTCGTTAATTCGACAGGAAAGTTATTTTAGCAGTGCCAATGAATTAATCATTGTAGCACGTAAGCGATCAGCAGTAAGTGCTAGAATAGGTTTGGTTTAATCAAGAAACTCAGTAAAAAATGCCATCGATTAATTGCAAACGAATTAATTATATGATAACCCTTCAATTAAAGAAATCTTATTTATAATTATTTGCTGAAGCTTATACTGCCAGTTTCCAGGGGTGTGTGTAGGAAAGTTCACAAGACCGGTATTTACATATAACATGGTTGAAGAATGTTACGAAATCGTCCCACAACTGTGTTATATTAATGATATTGCTTTTTTTTTTTTTGCTGATATCTGTAACAAGCGTAGAGATTAAATTCAACAGGGAGTCAATACGTCTACGTGGCACTCGTTCCTTTACGGATAAATTATTACTCCCATTCCACTCCTGTATTCCCCCTGCAGGCTATTCTTTAAATTGCTATTACCATATAACTTAAAAACAATAAAATAACTTACTGAACGGTTAAAATAAGCACATTAGTATACAATTACAGTCTGTACATTATATAGCATTGCTTAAATATTGACAAAAATGCTCAAAGCTGAGCGTTCGAATACAAACGGTTCGGCAATTGTGATTTTCTTTCGATGCTCGTCCGCTCTGTTACTTCTCTCTTCATTTATTAGCCTTGAACTGACTTTGGTTTCTTCCGCGCAACATAACCTTTTCTCTTTATAATAAATACAGTTACCGTTATAACAGAGACATGCTTCCCTTAGCTGGAGGGACACACATGATTAGAATGGCCAGTCAGGCCATCGCCGGGAAGTTCACGTCTCTCTTAAAATAAAATATTATGATTTCTCTCGAAAACACATTATGTACAAAAAAACAAAAAAAAAAAAAAGAAAAAAACGTTCGTTTAAATACGCATTAACATACTATTCAAGCCATAATAACAATAAATATTATTATAATGACCAAAGGACAGTTCTTCTCGAAGCATAGAACCTAGCATCATCTAATGCTATTTTTCGTACAGCGTTTAGTTGTTGTGTTGACGAAATGGTCTTCCCTTTGTCATCATTGCTGAACAATTATTATTATTATTATTATTATTATACAGATTAAGATGTGCGCCAAATCTACGAACAACATTAATATGCCAATATAGTGTATTATTTGTCATTCTTATTATCATTAATAACAGTAATTGTTACCACTGGCCTTTTTATAAAAATCTTAATAGCAGAACAAATTGTTGCTATCGCTCACGTTCTCGTTTACGATATGGCTTCTACGGCGGTTACGATATGGAATTCTGCTATAGTCGTAATATAATCGAATTATTCGTTCATCTTCGTTGGACAAAGCCGGAAGGATGCAAATATTTTCGTTATTATTATTGTTATTAATATGAGTGGTAGTAAGGTGGCGTCCCGATGGTTGTAAATAACACATAGGTACCGATTGACTCGATACTTGTTTCGCTTTCCTAACTTTAGTATTTCGTATTGTTGTTGTCGTTGTCAGTCTTCAACAAGTTGCCGATAATTTTCTTTTTTTCTAGTAGTTTCGTTGTCGATCAGCTGATACTGCACTGATTATCGTGCTGCTGAGTAGAATGACTGATCATTTGTTCGCTTTTTGTGGGCTGCCCATAGGACTATTGTATTCCCTGTTGTCTGTTCTTCTTTATCTCTCTCATCGACGTCGCGACACTAGCTTACTTTATTGTTCTTCAATATCTTGTCCATCTCTCTCTACAGTATAAACATCTATTTCATCAGATCATACAACACATCTCATTTCGCAAGATCATATACAAACGATTACCAGTGCTGATCCTTTTTTTCCTTGGTTGTATGCTGCATTTGTTTTGTGACGGTTTTAATGGGAACAAGTCGAGGTCGCAAAGATTAAATTTAGTGCACTTCGACACCGTGCTCCAGTTAGCTAGTTCCGATGATTATTAGATTTTATTATAATAGCCGATGACGGTTAGTTCCGGCAGTAAGTAGATAGTTGATCTGGCATTTGGTTGTCATCAGTATCGGATATGACATGCCTGCATCATATCGTAACCTGTATATACGTAGGCGTGCTCCTCAGCAACTTTGTCAAACCATAAATATGCTTCAACTACGGGGTCCCATTTGCTGTACGACCTATATAGCACTAGACTAATATTAGCCGAGAAGAAAAGAATTCTACCAATTGCTCATCATCCATTTAACTAATGACTTATGGCGTACCCTGTGCAGGGGTCGGAGTGTCTTCCGAGCTCGGCAGTGGCACAATGGCTGCCGGTGATACGCTCAGGCTATAGGTGGCCACCGATGTATTAACAATAGGTTCCACGGCTGGTGACAGAGAGGTCTGTCCGTTTTCACTACAGGCTAACGAGACAAGCATGAAGTTTTGTCCTGCCGCCTGCTGTTGTTGCAGCTGCTGCAGTTGTTGATATTGCAATAATTGCTCCTGCAGATGCTCCTCCAATTCTTCCTGGAGCTGAATCGGTAATTGAAATTGAAGTTGCGGCTGATGCTGCGAGACGCCTGAACAGCTCGCTAAACGACTGCAGTTGGCAATCGTCACCGGGCTGCAGTTTACCGTTGCACCGCCGCTGGCAGTTTGCTATTCGCCCTGCGAGAGCTTTTGCGGTTTAGCCTGTGATGATCGGAGAGAACGCTGGCGTGGAAGCGGATGATTCCGGGAAGATTCGCCGCCACCAATGAAGACCGCCGTAGCAGTCATATCCTGTAAAAGTAGAAAAACATGTAAGCGTATCGAACAGAAGGTGAGGTCCTGTATAGGAAAAGTGCATAAAATAATACACAATATAATAAACGACTGAAAAATCATTGTTGTCATCAAATAGACGCATTCGACTTTGGCGTTTACCTTTTCGGTAGGTGATCCAAGTGTCAAACTCGACATAGATGATGACAAGTTGAGGGTGGACGCAACAGACAGCGACGAGGGATAATGTTGGAGAGGTTCGTGCGTCTGTTCTCTTGGCTCGTTCTCGTCAGCCGGAAGGCACGTCTCGACCATTGCTTCGAGACAGTTGACAAATAGCTCGGCATTGTCCAAATTCGTTTGACATTTAGAAAATGGACCGGCAAATCGCCAAAGACCGCCGAACCCGCAAGCTGAAATGGATTGCGTAGAAAAATAATAACACGGTATGTGGCAGTTTTATTAGATCGACACCAAATTCGACTCGTGCCTTCCACCCTGCACTGGAAAGTGCTAGCAAAACATGACTGGAGGCAATAGAGAGGAGTATCGAAACGATACCAAATAGACTTTTACGCGACACAAAAGGAAATTTATTTTCTTTTTGCGTCACTGAAACTATCGAATATCAGTAACACTAGTTGATGAAAATCCGGGAGCTACAACTAAATACATAAAAAAATTGACCTGTCAGAAATTATAAATCAGGACTGCAATAACATTTTCCAATGCGTTGTTTGACAGCTTATGTATTTGCGGACTACGAGATCTTAGTTACAAAATGTTTCCTTTTTACAAAACCCGAACAACTTAAACTAGCGCCCAACTCAATCAGCGTTTTCACTTACTCTGAAGATAATAGTGAAGCTGCTGTTGTTGTTGATCTTCGCAGCAGGCGATCATGTTCTTAATGATACACTGCACGGCAGACAAAATAATTTGGTCATAGCTGATTGCAAGAACATTGGTAATTTTCCCGTCAAGCAGTGAATGTATGACGGGAAACACCTTGGGAAAAACAACCGAAGCCTCGGCCAAATATTCATAAAGAATTCTGGCCTCGTTCTCATCGGTGGTAAATTTGACCATTGTAGCTAGTACGGTCAACACTAGAGCTTGTGTTGTGAAGTCGGTCAGCACTTCAGGATCGAGCAGGACATTGTCTTCATTTGAAATTGATACACGGCTTGTCGCAGTAGCCGGGCCAGATACGTCGACACCCGCAGAACTGACGTGTCCAGGACCGTTTCCAGGACCGCCGCTGAGGACGCCTGGACGACTTGATGTTGTGACCACAGGAACTAATGGAGGGGCACTTGCAGCCGCTATTGTGGCGACAGCCGATGAAGACACCATTTCCCCGGCAGATGATTCACGCCTCTGACTCTGCGAGGTGGACGGTGCTGAGCTCGACCGCAATACCATGCGTTGATTGTTTAAACACATGCTATTAGCGTCAGTGCCTGTTGCATTGTCGATGCATCAAGGCCATAATGAGAGAGAAAAAAACAGATCCATGAAACACTCGATTAGGAGAATTTTTACGCGTGTTAATAATGCTTATCATGATAACACTTATCCTTCAATTAACAGCATTTACTTTTAATTTTTATGCACTTCTATTTAAAGGTGAAAATATTAGGAATGTTGTGCATTTCATGATAAAAAAAAAATGCTCTAAAATAAGAAAAAGCGCTAAAAGGATTGGGTTATATATATAATGTGGCGAAAGCATTTTGTTGTACAATTGAACGTTGACGTTTACCTAAGTCAAACGATTTTCCTTGTCCGACAGAGCCTGTTTTGGCGAGCAGGTTTGTACCTTGCGAGTCGCGTTTCGGTGATGCTGCGTTTGCATTAACTGGGCTATCGGCTTTTGCAACTGTATCCAGTTGTTGTGGTTGATGATGTTGTTGTTGTTGTTGCGTCGCGGACGACATCGAACCGGATTGGGCCGTCATGAACGAAGGAGCCGAACGATGTTTTAGATGGCAGCGCGATCTAACCTCTTCAGAGACAGAAACCAATGCCGACAAATAGGGAACAGCCTCTGGGGTTACCTCAAACTTATCGCGCTTGTACGGCTTTGCAACAATACCGAGCAACATATTAAGTACTCGTGCCGTACGAGATACCGTCGTAGGTGTCGGATGACGGAATCCTTTGAGCAAATGGCCAACAAGTGCGAAATGGAACGACGTATTGAACGACAGTCCGACCGAATGATCGAGCTGTTTGAAGTGCCACTCCAGTGGGTCACGGGTAGACATCATGATCTGTTTGAGCGTATTCGGTGCCTCAAACATACCCTGCGAATCGAGTGTGTGCAAATTCTGCTCGAGCAGTGCTAGTCCAGAAGCGTACAGATTAATCTCGTCGAGCTGTAGAACTGATATAGCCACCCAAAAGAGCGCCCGGTGAATAGGTGATTCAGGCGAAAGCATTGGATGTAATCGAGTCAGACACATGATTATGGCATCTATTAGCTGCAGATCCTGGAAGGACTCTAGTGCCTTTACAAGAATTCGAAGTAGTTGTTTCACATCGGAATCGACGACCGATTTTGAGATGCAACCGAACACGATTAATGCCCGAGGCTGTAAGGCCGGATTATAACGGAATGCAAAGCTTCTTGCTAAAGTTGTCCAATGTGTTAGCCAGTCTGTAACGCCTGCGGCCTTCTGACACGCTTCCATGATTTCAAGGAGCGCATCAGTGATGATCTCAAGTGAGGCGAGCGGCATTCGTTCGGGGTCAGTGCCAGCACAGGTGAATGAGCGATCCAGGTGACGGTCATTGTGACGATAATTATTCCGAAACGCGGCGACCGCTGTAGATTTTACTTTGGAGATGCCAAACAACAGGTAGAACTTCGGCAGAGAGAACTCATCGAGCGACAGTCTAAGTGTTTGTTTGGTGTCATTAAACGATGGTTTCGTACAAGTGCACAGTGAGTGGATGATGTTAATAACGAGTCCGTGAATGGAGGCGCGCAACGATAGCGGGCCGGTGTGAACTAGCAGGGTAACGATGTGGAATAAATATGGCAGATGGATTGCCACTGAAATATAAAAATAACCCAAAGATTAAGTCTGGGCTAAACCAACATCAGCCAGAACACTCCTTGATGAACTTCACATAATAGAAAACAAGTTATCTATAAGTCAACTAGAACGTTCTATATTCCTTTAGCCAATATTGTGCTTCTGTAGACGACTGTGTGGGACTTTCTAATGCTTTCTTTAGCTGCATATCTACCTTACACTGTGTACTTGTAGATCATACGTTACAACTTATGGCAAGATAGATGATACCATCAATTAGTTCTTTACGAGAAAATATTCACCAAGACGTACGTACCGTCTAGTGAGTTGTTGAACGATAACATGAGTAGATATCGAGCCAGGATCGCAATATCATCCCACATCAAATGTTGCTCCAACGTCGGCGTCGGCGATGTACATGTTTTTTCGATAACCCGACATAGTCGGCTAATGACCTTCATCGCTACGAGTTGGACGTTAGCCGACGCAAGTGCCACGGCAGTGTCGGCCATAATTTCCGCCTGGGCCGATCCCAGCCCACCGGTGACGCTCCGTTTAATAAAACTATCAAGCACCATATCCAGAAGGTCGGACACCTGACCTATCTTTCCCCAGATTTTAGCCTGAATTGATGGATACATTTCTACCTCTTCGATTGTTAACGTTATCAGCTTATCGAGAATGGTAGCGACGCGCTGTCGCTTGTTGTCATCCGAATGTCTGCAGAAACGAGTGAGGTTGGGAAGCCACGGAGTCATATATTCAAGGCAAAGATGTTTAAGCTCGATCGACGAGGCTGAAAAACCCTGTATGCACTCCTCAAGAAATTCGAGGGTCAGATGGTATGCCGACAGCGATAGCTTATCACTGATCTGTTTAATGAAAATGGTGTTATTTGAGGGGATGCATAATCCACTGGTCTCCAGCAGTTGGCCGTCTATCTTCAGGTCGAACGTCTGAGTAAGGGCGCAGAGCAGATTATAAGCCGCTGTTCGCAGGTTAGGATCAGATGACCCCAGATTCAACAAAGCCATGTTGAGCAGGGTGCCAGGTACGTCCTTGGGTCGTATCTTAGTATGGACGGTAACCGTGTCTGGCTGAGAGAGTTCCCATCGGGTTCGAATATGAATGATGGCTTGAACGATGGTGTCGCAGTCATTGTGAATAAATGACAGTGGTCCACTTTCATTGGCGATCGTTAGTGTAAATTGGTTGTCATCAACTAAACAGACCTCTTCGATTTCTGATGCGTAGTAGACATCGTTGAGGAGCACCGAATGCGACAGGACTTTGGTTTTCTCGGCCGATGTTACTTGGATAGCAGTGGGGCCAACTTTGATAGCAACTTTCGTATCTTTGTGACTTAGCTTTAGGGCATTGTTGAATACCTTAAGATCTTCCTCAAGGCTGAGTGTAGCCCCTGGCAGCTGTTGCTGGTCCACCTCGATATATTCACTGAGCTTCTGCGGCGAATCGATAAACAGCAGCTTTCTATTACCCTTTAACGGGGCCAAAATTCGATCGTGATACTTGGTGTACTCGCGTACCCACGAGTTGCAGTTGTAGATGTACGCTGCATGAATTCGTTCATATGCAATGTCGGGTAATACGACAAACCACTTCTGAAGAAATTCGGTTCGAAAACGATTATCTGCACAAGTGTGGGTGAAATCTATAACCAGCTCAAAGCCTTTATGGCAGAATGCCTTCAGCGTTAGGATGACGTGGTAAATGAGGAGGTCACCATTCGTTTCGCCGATCTTGTAGCGACGTGCAATATAGTAGAAAACGGGATAGCCTGCCCTCGAAGTACCGCTCTGGTAAAATATGTTAAGTGACTTAATTGATTTGAATTCATCTTTTTCATGCATGTTATGCTTGCTCATGATCTCCTCGAATTTAGTTGATGTCATATCCATGCCACCCCATTGAGAATCCATCGGTTTATGTTCGGGCGGGCCTAGATAGGCTAACAATGTGGCCATCTTGTCAAATGGCCGTCGACCCACGGCCTTGTGGTCACGCGACGACGAGAGATAATCACCGATCTTCTCTTGATGATTCCACAGCAAGCGATGTAATGCATGAACGTTCGCATCGCTGATAAATGACATCGTATGGGACGTCTGCTCGGTCGGCTCGCAGTCCGACGTGATTTGCATCACCCAACGACGGTTAGCTTCAAAGTTGGCTCGGAGAAAGTCATTGAATGGTACCATGTGCTGTTCCTTTGAGAACTCAATGTGATTTGCAATGTTTTGGAGGATTTTCGACATGAGCATCAGACCACGTTTCGTTCGCGGAGACGGCTGTCGATCGACAATTCCCGACTCGGTCGGTGAAACGATAGCCGGATTGATGAACCGCAGATAAATAACGGTGCCAACAGCCGAGAGATTGTGCGGGAAATTTGGAAAACGCTTATTGAGCACTTGATACAGACAATGGCACATGGAGCGCAGTTGTTGCGGGAACCGATCGGCAGATTGGACAATCGCCGTAAACACTCGGCCAGTCAACTGGAGCAGATTGAGTCGATTCTCTTCGACGTTGTCTGCGGACTCCGTTCGTGCAGGATCTACCTCGTAGCTTGTGTTACAATGAGGCGTCTCTAATAGCTGCGATAGGAGTGGTTCGAGTAACGAATGTATGTAGGACGCACCGTAGATTTTAAAGCAGAACGCCATTATCTTGCTGCCCAATGAATTACCCCGGAATAGGGTCTGCATGCAGTCCGATAGCTCGACCTCCTTGTAGAACATGTTCCACAACAATGGACTAAGTAGATGTTTTGCATCGAAGAGGGTGACGAACACACGGGATAATTCGTCCATTTGTGGGCTCATCACGACGCTAGCAAGGGCCATTGCAATGGGCAGCTCACCCTTATCGCCAATCATAGTCACTAGCTGCACGAGCTGTTCGTAACGGTCAGCCAGGACAGTTTCGGCTAACATGTCAAATTCGGTACCCTGCTGCAGGATTTTAGTAAGCACTTCCATGAATGCAGCTCGCGTCTGTAAATCCTTATGATAGCCTAGGCCAATTGAGTGCATTAGGCCGGAATCAATGTTAGCGCTGAGCAGGTTCGACATCGCTTGAATCGTGCACGTACGCAGCTCGCTCAACTTGACCGAGTGCAGCCTGTGCGAGTTGCGGGTAGTTACGGTTGTAACGGTCGGCATGGACGGGGTGACAACGTCCTTGCAGTCTTCAGGGATTTCAGCACACTCATTAAGAAGATTCATAAACAAAGAGAAGTATTTGAGGAAGAGCTGCGATTTCGCCTCCATAAGATCCCCACGGTCGCTCTCTTCGGGCTGCAACGGTAAGCCCAGCAGGAGTGCTGCAACGGCACGCATGCAAGCCTGATCAAGGTCACGCGTCAAGGCGGTCACGTCGCCACTTGATGGTGGGGCGATTTGATGGGAGTTGCCCATTACCCAGTCGGTTAGATATTCGACCATCTTATTGCGAAACTTCATCTCTTGACGAAATGCAAGATCATCCCGGCGTTCCATCATAACTTCGACTAATTGACAAAGTTTCGTTTTAATGTGGATTGCATGCACCGTAGTGTCCAGATGGCGTACGTATCGAACAATTGCCAACATCATGGCCTCCATTGATGTAACGCCTAGATGCTCAGCTGTATGTTCGACCCTGTTCTCAAGGATCGATTTCATAATGAATATGATGTGCTCGATAAACTGCGTGTTAGTATCGGCCAAAATGACTTGGCCTTGTGGGTCGAAGAACTTCTCCACGATTGATTTTATTTGATCAAATAGGATCGGGTAGAGAGAAGGCGCCATCTCATGGGCGACCAAATCTTTAACGTGCTTTTGAATTTGGGTACCGAACTTTTCATTATGGCACACTAATAGTTTTAGCAGCTGGCCGACGAAGTCCAGAACTGGACAGTACTGCTGCATGATATCCTGTCCGGTGAGAATTTTTCGGGCATCACAGCTTGCTGCGTACGACGAATGCACCGAGCTAGATGAGCGTGAACGGGCGGGTGACTTCCGTTGTAAACAGACCCCGCCAAGGGCCGATAAGAAACCGGTCATATTAGCCCATTCGTTTACTTGGTCTTCGAGCTCATGATCTGTGCTCTGATGCGACGCACGTCGCTTGCCAACCGTGCGATGGAGAGTGTCGCAGATCTGGCCGTCGTCCAGTTTTGTCTTCGGGTACTGAACGAGGAAGTTTGTCAGATAGTTCCAGTTGATGAACGTGTCCTCCCAAGCTTGCGAGCAGCCCTGTGTACAATGCTCGATCTTTCGTAGTAAGCCCATTATGCGTTTTTGTAGAGCCGCCCGTCCAGTTGTCAGTGTTTGAGAGGCGGCGGATAGCTCTTGGTAGACACAATAGTTGGGCAAAAGGTACGTGACGGTCAGATCGTCTTGGCCGCATCGTACATCGGCCTCTTCGCATAACAGTGCGAAACACGACATCGAGACAAGAACTGCCTCAATGTCGATAGACCAAAGGTACATGAAAAAAACCACTTCTTGTTTAATGTGAGCCTGTTTACAAATGGCTATGTGACTGCCGAGATTGGCGTAGTCTCGGTGTCTGAAAATACGAAAGAAAATTAATTAGAAGAATTTAGATGAGTGAACTGAATAGAAAAATGAATGAACGCATTACCGTACTACGCTGATTTTTGTTGGATTGATGAGAAGAGTGTTGATCTTTGTTATTTAGTCACCTTCGTTAGAAAGATTACCATTATATGGATTCATATTGTAGATTCATAACACGTAGAAGTCGCAAATTACTGATAACTCACCAACTAATAACTGTTGACTATTATTGACCGTCGAAAACGTACTGAAAATCCTTACGTTTACTAATTGCTCAATACAAATTACCTGTTAATTGCGAAGTAAAACTAATGAGTAGGAATACAGGTTGTTAAAGCGTATATCGACTAACCTCATCAAAAATGCATTCCTGCATTTCAGGATCTCTCTGAGCCATTTCAAAATATCGGTGTAGTTGACTATTTGATGCTGAATAAGTTTCTGTGAAATTGAAAAGAGGACCTGTGAGCTAACGTCCCAAAACGTATTAATCGGAGCCTCGGGATTCCACATCTCGATGTTCGTTGGGTGATGCAAAACCAGCAGGGCTTCCATGGCTTCTTGGGCCACATCGGGCATCGACGGTTGATGGATGAGTGAAACCAGTCCATTAATGAGTTCAAGTGTTGAGGACTGAATTTCATGTCCTGCTTTGCCTTGGTTCTGAAATTTACGATCAAGCGCGCGTCGAACAGCAATGCACGAGATAATGACAATGGTTAGAATAGTAGAACGGTCCTCGTATCATGTCGTAATAATGGGTTCACTTAGTTAAAATTAGGAACGTGAAGTAATCTAAGTTCGAAACCGCGAGCACACTTCTCGTGCTCAAAAAGGTAGGCAGTGTAAAGCTTATGTTTAATCGCAGTACTGGATGTAAAACTTAAAATATTTATTATAGGTAATTGAAACTCTTAGACATATTGCAAAACAGTGGATAGTTAGATGTGGGATCTTTGAGAAAAATGCAGATGGTTCTAAGAATCCATGCGGACAAATAATGTTTGAAAAGTCAAATTAACAGATGCATGAAAATTAATTGCACTTGAACCGATAGCTAAATAACTTCATTTTGATATTTGTTCATTTGGCAAACCTCGACGTAATTAAAAATAACAAATTAGTGAAATTTCTCCAGCAACGAAACAAGTTTTTAAATAGTGCTTGTCTTACATTTAGCATAAGCAGCGGATCGGCGTGAATTAGTCTCACAAGTAGTAACAGGATGTTCTTATATCCGAGTGACTCTTCTCCTCGCTCCTTGAACTTAAGAGTTGTCACTTTCTCCTTAAGAGTTAAGGAGCTTATCATCCTGAGCGAAGTGTGTGACAAGCCCTGGGTAACCTTATTTAGCGTATCCGTGAACAAACTACGCAGCTCAATTGACCGCGAATACAAGACGTCAATTTGCGGCCACCAGGGGAGTCGCGGTTGCGTGATAATCCTGGAACATAAAGAAGCAGCTCCGTTAGAATAACAGAGTACTCTTGTCGTTCGCTTAATATTTTTTCATTCCCAGAATATTATCCAATCTCTTTGTTAAACGGGTTAGAGATTCTGTTTATTCCAAATCAGTTTTCTCAGAACGATTTGATCTGACAATTGAGTGTATTCATACATTTCAAGGACGCTCGCAATGGGTCGTGATGTTTGCGCCATAGTAACCTCAGATTATTGTCACATAACGTAGAATCGCTAACACACCACATAAATCATTTATCAGATTCGATAAAAAAAATTATTGCAACGAAGGATTTTAAACAGGGACACTGGCTATAAATGAGAACTGCATCGTTCCTTTTTTCTTGCTACACTGAATCGATCAAAAACATGATTTCAAATGGCTGTAGCACTCACCTAGCAAAATGGTCAAAACAATTAACAAAAATATGGACAACTTCTATGAGATTAAATAGGACTATTTGAATAATAGACTTACTTGTTTATTTAAGAACACCGATACTCACCGATAGAGCGCGCTCAGCAAGACAAAGTGGTATGTTGTCATATTCACATTAGTTGCCTGGTGGAGACAGACTTTCGTTGCCTCGTTGTTATGCGGATTTATTCGAAAACATGAGACAAAACAGTCGATCATGAGCTCGACATCGGCCCACATTGCCGACTGGGAGCTTGTGCGAACGAATGGTTTCGCTGGGTTGAATAGCAATAACTTGAGGTCCTGCATGATTGACTGCACTAGGACGAACATTACATTGGTCGAGTCTAATATGTTAATGTATGTTGAAGCTTTACACAGTTTTACGCATGTGACCGCTGCACCTTCCGTGAGCTGTTTCGAGGCTCCGTGTGGCAGTAGAGCTTTTTTAATCGAGTCCATAAATTGCCGCTATCAAATATTAAAACGTCAACAAGTTAGCATCACTTTGTATGGATTGTTCGGAATTATTGTTTCCATCTATTTACTATTATTATTATTAACCATAATTGCTGTTATTATACCTGGTATATCTAATAACAAACCTTCTTTAGATGCCTTTGTCCACATTGTAGCCCGTTTTCCGCTGCAGCGATTTCTTCAATGGCCGGGGGTATGAGGAGCAAGAGCATAATCTGCAGTGGCCATGCTTGGGCTTTCCGTTTGTTGGATTCAGCAAAAACCTCTAGCTGGTCAAAAAGTTTATCAGCAATCTCTATGAGTTCCTCATTGGGATTTTTTTGAAGGTCCGCAAACTCATTAGGGTACGTATCCAGCCAGTTCCAGATCGCTTTTTCAAGACTGTTCATAAGACAGATATGCGCATTTTTTCTCAAAGCTTTCATCTTCACAGTTGAATCTACAACGCAAAACAAAAACAAAGTTTGCAAGATCTATACGGTTACACGAAGCGAATAGCGGAACGTATGTGGCGTGAGCGGAACGTCCCAAAAATGTATGCGACCAATAGAGAAGCGTGGCTTGAACGAAATGTTAGCTAAGTACGATCGAAATCTTTGGGAGTGTGCTTTGTATTCTTTTGTCGCCTGAAAATTATAGTCAGACTTCTTTAAGACACATTGGCTACAATGTCAGTGACCTCGCTTCAATAAATACAGACCCTGTAGAAGTTTAATAAGGCGGGCAATATCGAGGTTGATGTGCTGGACCAGTTCGATGTCTGAGAAGTCTGTAGTTTCTTCTGCGGTCGTACTAAGCTCTGATAGCTTCGCTGAGATCCTTGAGAACACGGTGTTAAAATTGTTCTGAGACAGAGCAAATAGCACCTTGGATGCGAGCGATTTGAGCGGGGTAACCATTGGTGAATCTGGCATATCCATAAACTGGCAGAGTTCGCGGAGAAGGGCCTTTACATTCATGGCTTCGTCGTAGCTCCGTTCGGAATCTCTGGGTTGCTGAAGGGGGTGTACAAAAAATACGAATTGCACCCACGAAGAGGAATATGAAATAAACGTTTTCCATTATATGTTTTAAAAATCCCACAAATCGTAGTATCTGCCAAAATTTGTTATTTTTGTTTACTGTGAACGCTAAACGCCGCGCAAGTATATTTTAATAGCAGAAAAATTAGCTACTGTGCTTAGGAAAATTGCAGTACTAACGCATTTATACACATTAACCGTGGTCGGCATTATCAAGTACTTACACTGCTCAGGCATTTCTCAAGCGTGTCCAGTACTATGAGCTGCGATTCATAATAATTTTTCTCAAATTCTGGCTGGAGTGAACCATGGGCGCGCTACAATTCAAATTCAAGAGCCACATACGTCAGGATGCAACGGTTAGAAAGATGCTAAATGAAGAACCGTTACTAGATTTCACTTCAGTTCAACTGCATAAAGTTTATACCGTGCTTATTGACAGATTATATTATATATAGATCCGCTATTAGAATTGGTGGTACCAACTGCAGCGCCGCTATACAAACCTCTGTGCTCTGTAGAATTTTGGTGAGTGACGAAATGACAAGTGAAAACTTGTATTTCGAAATGGCAATCAAACACTCTTTGTTCTGTTCGACATTTTGACGGCTGTGCGGTGTCGTTGGCCCCGAACGGCATGGGAGCTGGGTTCAAGTTCAAAGGTGTAAGCGTGAGTTCGCGTTCCCGAAAGAAGAAATCCCAGGTGATCGACAAGTGGACGGTAGATAAATGACAGGTGGTAACGATGCGAATATCAAATGAAAAGAAAATAGGAGGAAAAAAATAACGATTTATATCCATTAGGTTCTGTCAGTCAGGTAACTATACACCATATACCCTCTAACTATCAACGAGGGCAACTCTAATAAAATAAAAATAGTGCAAATAGGCCAGAGTGAGCTCTTATCTTGTTCGAATAAATACACGATCGTATGAAAATTATCCCGCAATGCACATCCCCTTTTTCGTGCATGTGGCCTGTATCAGCACAAAAGAGGGAATACAGTGTTGTATAATTACAGAATTTTCATAAAACACGAATTCATTAATCCATGCGTCACATCGTAATCAAGCTGGAAAGAAATATGAACATAGATTACGGTTGACCACAAAACAGATAAAAGTTTCACAGTTCTTATTGGAACTTAATCCAGTCCAGTCTTTTTTCAAAGGTCGAAGCTACCAATATCGTTTGTCAACTATCATAAACTACCTATAGATGGGTGGAGCACACTTTTGGACATATTTAGAAGATATAAGATAAAGTTACATTCGCTCTGTTCAGAGCTAACCTCCTTGCGTAAACCGATATCAAAGACCCAAATTATTTGACAAATCTCAGCTGGGAACCTGATGCCACTAAATCTAGCAGCCTGCTCTGCCATACATCACGGCCTGGCAAACCTTTCCATTTAATAAATTAAGTATACAAGCATGGTAACTTATACATTCATTTGGTTGATTCTGATCACCATTAGTAGCCAACTAAGACCGCTGGCAGAAATGCTTTGCAGCAGTGCGTCCTCTTATAGGTTTGATTTAAACTAGTTTGAAAAAATTCATTTTCTTAGGATGTTCAGAGTACGTCGAAGTGTCGTAGATAAAAAAAATGTACTCTGCAATATAGTTATATGTCAGTAATGTGCCGCTAGAGCTGAAATCGTCCGGTTCGGTGCTTAAAAATCGATTTTATGTGACTCATACTGTTCATGCAGGGGGATGCATGCGTAGTGGTGGTGCAATAGAGCCTACAATGCGACTAACATCTTGAAGTCTCACTAGCGTAAAATTTCAATTCTATCCCAAACTGCAATTTGCCCTTGCGAATGAATGGGACGGATGCAATTTAATTGGGTCGTTATTTGTTTACAATACGCTAACTCGTGCAAATGACTTGAATAAACAGCAACAATCTCTTTATCACGCATTGTAAAGATAACGAATTTTATTTCTAATCGGACGAAGCAGCAAAACGCTATCATCTTAATATCTTTATAATCACCTTTCAGACAGATGTATTGGAAGAAGAAATCTCACCGAACACCCAGCACGTTTATTGAACCTAATACCAACAAATTCTTGTCTGTGGAAATATCTCAAAGATAAATTACAGGCTAGAAGAACGACGACACTGAGTGATTCATTTGTTAAATTTCAATAAGCCATCGTTATCAACAGTGCATTGACTGACTCGATAATCGTTTTCAACATTTGTGCTAGGGACAATAGTTATACCCTGTATGAATTTTTCTGCCATTTAAAAAAAATATTACCTGAATGGTTAACTAATATTCACTCAACTATGACATGACTATTACATAGATACGTGAAACAACTGAACTGCTCCAAACGGGTTCGGCTACCTGTACCACAAGCAGGCCTTTTACTAATCACTCTCGCCCGATATAGTGTCGTGAGACTTTATCAGACAAACGCCAACAAGTTCTTATTTGTCGACAATGCAATTTGTTCGTACTGGATCTTTTGCTTAATACTGCTTGACAGCTACGAGTCCTTTCATCGAAGATTTCCTGTAGCTCGGACGCAGCTAGAATCGAAGAAAGACGGGGGCGAACAGGGTAAATTAGGGTAACCAAGCGTGTCTCGTAAGAATAGTAGTCGTTTGTGTCTACGTTATTTTTATTGGCTTAGAACGGTATGATCCAAGACCAGGGTGCATTCGTTTGTTTCCTCCCTACATGAAAAATCGACAAAGAGGTAAATATTATAATTTTAGCCTTGTCCATTTTTACAGTGACTGCAGTATTAGCGCCCTCGACAATTCTAACAAACAACGTAAACCACTGCTACTGCCACCGTTTATTACCATTACAACTAACAAAGAAATCCGTAACGACGACGACGATGACGACGTAATGACTTCTCTCAGCAGCACCATCAACAAGAGCAAAAAGCAAGGAACTGCGCGCCTTCCGCTCTTCGCGCGCGTACTGTAGTACTCGCGGAACAAGCGCTGCTCATCTGAGTCAGTTATTGTGTCAATCCCCGTTCGTCATTGAGTGACTGAATTCCTGCTCTGACCGCTGTGCGGCAGCCATTATAAGAGACGGTCTTAATTGTACTACCAACAGTAACAGTAATAGTAACAGTAGTAAAGCTTTGACAGTGGGTTTGCATCAATGAATGTTTCTGGCGTGGAGAGGGCACAAGGACAGTGGGAAAGGGGCCGATGCCAAGAGTCCAGCAAAGACTAGGGGGCGGCGGCGGCGGCGGCGGCAGCGCAGGAATCGACAGCCAACTTGTGGCTGTCTTCGATGTTAACGCTGCTGCCTGAATGAACGAGCGTCAGCGGCAGAAACAACGATGTGTATAGCAGCACCGGCGACCATAACATGGGCGGGTGCGAACAGGACGTACTAACTCATTCTTTCGTTCTCAATGGAGATGTGACGGGCTAATACGACGACAATGCAACTAGAGAACGTACAACTGCCCTGCTTCTATTGAAGATTATCCATTCGTAGAGCAATATTATATCATACAATGATATCATCTCGTTGTTGCTTCGATGTCACCTGAAAATATTAGTAAAAGGCATAGGCAGCGAGTCTGCTATCGCCCTGTTCTTAACGTAACCCTGACTTGACCGATTCACAGGTTCGTTACGTTGGAAATTGATCGAAAACAGTTTCTCATATACAGGTCGAGGGCATTTGTGGTCACTTCAGCCCCCTACTAGATTTGTTCTCGTTAGCTACAACTGGTCTAGAACGCTGTTAGTAGTAATGGTTAGACTACCTGTCTAGATAAAACGTAGATGTGCATATGCATGGTAGTTAGTACAGAGTTGTGATGATTGGCTATCTTTCTGACCGGCCAGTTGGGATTAAGCGGTCTATTATTAAAGTCGTGGCAATTGACGGACGGTGACCGGTGTCTAGTTCGTTCGTTTGCTTCTTACCTGCTCCTCGAAGCGAGTTATGAGGGAGCTGACCCACTCGACTGGTTTTGGGGTCGTCATAATGTTGTTTGTGCTGATATCGCCGATTAGTTAATTGGTGCTGTTCCTGGTGCTCTCGCTGTTGTCGTTTTGTTGCAGCAGCGGCTGCAGTGCACTCACGCTTTCACTTATTTTTTACTATTGTTGCTATATATAGCGAACTGTGTGCCACACGGAGTATCTCCTGGTGGTAAGTGGCCTGCTGGATAGGGCTGTCAGGGCTTTCAAGCCCGACCCCCTCCACACACTCGCAGACTGTGACAGCTGCACAGACGATAATTAGCACTATCATAGGTACATGCACGACTATCAGCCACTATATTCACTTACATAACCACGCATTATGTCACACATGCATACACAGTTATTGTCATCATCCTGTTACGTTATAATGACAATCTTAATAACACGCCTCGATATACACAACTAACAGCAACCAGCTAACCACGCGCAAGATGTTGATAACGGCTTGATTGACGAGCACGATCAGGCGTTTCCACTCACGCACGTTTCCCAAATGTTAGAAAAACGACCAGAAATAGCAGCACATATAAGAACGGAGACTAAAGGCAACGAGAGAAAAAAGAGGTCGTTCAACTGAGACTCTCAACTCTGTTTCTATTTATCTTGATTGTAATTCATCTTCTTTTTATTTTTCTGCATTGTGATGAAGACACCACGCTACTGCTCCGCCTAGAGACTACGCTGCCATTCTCGTTTACAAACGGTGCCCGCGGCGGCGGCGGCGGCGGCGGCGGCGGCAGCGGCGGCAGCGGCGGCGGCAACGAGCTGTACTGATACCAGCATTGGTCTCAACTTCAACCCTATTCCCGAGGGCATTAACAGGATCTATACGCTCAGATATACGCAGTCAAAATTTGACCATTGCCATCACCACTACAATTTGCATAATTTCCTGCCACTACTTCGCCAGCAGAAGCAGCAGCACCAGCTGCTGCTGCTGCTACTACTACTATGACGGCTACTGCAATTACTGTCACCGCTATTCATACTAATAATAATAACAATAGACGCGTTTCGTACGTCTGTCCGTTGACATTCGCTTGGCGGGCGAGCCAGCTAGACCCTCAACTGGCGTCTCGTAAAGATGTACAAATGATCGGGGGGATCGGTGCTTTAGTCTACCACCTGCAGTCTGCATCAAATGTTCCCAAACGGTGACACAGGTTGTGGCACTGTTCAGCTTTCTAGCCCAACCGCGGTTGTCCACTTCTTGTTTAGTCTTCTCGATTTTTTCTAGTACTTCCTTTTCAGTTGTGGATCTCGTAGGGTTCTCTCCTTCGAGAGCTGCTGAATTTGTGGTTGCCGTCGCTGTTCGTCTCTTGGATAGGCTGGTAGCGGGCGAAAGTGCTTACGGCAGCTGGAATGGGGATCACTGATGTTGGTATTCAGTGTACGAGAGCCGTGAACGGTGCACGCCACGAGACCAATTCTCCACGGCGAAAACTGAGTTTGACGTTGCTGTAGTAGTAGTTGCAGGAGATAATGTTTTTGACGTAATTGCGGTTACGGCTGTTGGCGTTATGGGTACGAAGGATCGTGCGGCTGCTGCCGATATCGGCTTTGCTCTTATTATTGTCGAACAGAAGGTTGTTAATGGCGGTTTTCCTTTCACTGAGGCTGAAGCTGATGCTAGGACGACGTCGACGACTACTGCTGTTCCAGTGCTGGTTTGATGTATCGACATTGCTCCGGCTGACGAACGCCATCTTCTTTCACTGATGTTGTCACGGGCAGACCACCCACTCTGTTTGTTCTAACGACAGTCCTTCGCAACGCGAGCTAGTCTCATCCGCAAAACTTTACGCCACTCTGCACTCGCTCTCTCTTGGTCGAGCTAAAACTCTGATGAATTACAACGTCTACTTGGAACGGTAACTGGACTGATCGGATAAACTCTGTAGACGATAGACCCCACCATGAACGAGTGACAGACAAACAGAGGATCACTACTGAGGAACAAAAACACTCCCGTTTTGCCTATCCTGGCTCTTACTTGTTGTTATCTCTCTGCCCCCCCCCCACCAGTTCTCTGTCTGGCCCCGTAATTGTTGGCAGTTAGGACAGAGTAGAGGACCACGCTCGAAATTGACCTCGCCGACACGAATAGTAAGGTCGTCGTTTCGACGGAAACGGCTTCTGCTCTCTTCCCCGGCCTGTCTTTCCGCCGCTAGGGCTCCTATTATCGTCGTAGCTGGGTTTCGACTGCCGCTTTCACAGGTCGATCTGACGGTCCGCTAGATGCGGTAATCACAGGCGCTACAAAATAACACGGCCACAGTCAAATCAACGGCGGCACCAAGACTGAGCTCAGTTCCGTCATCACATCACTTGTTGTTACTGCGGCCCTTGATGTTATTGTTGATGTTGGTGTTGACGCCGTAATCTCCACAGGGGTTCAGTGGATCGTAGTGAGGTAGCGAGGTCGACACCCCACAGCAGCAGCAGTAGCAACGAAAAGCGCACTATTGACACCTACACCACATTGCCCACTGCAACTACTACTACTGCTGCTGTGATTATTAGTTCTTCTTCTATTAGAAATGGCAGCCGTCGTAAGGAGGCTTTATCCGCTAGCATCACCATTAGCAACACTGCAACGACATCAGCAGCGACGGCAGCGGCAAAAACTTTACGGGTGCCACTGTAGCTGCCGAAGAGTAGAGCTAGACTGTATGTATGCACTATGTTCTATGGCTATAACAATCAACCAAGCAGTCATCATCAATGCGGCCGCTCGCCACTGTTCTGGCCGCCGCTGTCTGTCCGTCTGTATGCGGCTCTCCGCCGTCGCCGCAGCAGTAGCGGCAGCAAGCCGTAGCTATAGCGGCTACTAAGTCGTCGTCCGTCCGTCGCTCGCTCAATTCCTCGTCGTCTCTTCTTTCACGTTGTGCGACGGCCGATGCTTTGGCTGCTGCAGCTACAGCAGCAGCAGCGGCGCGGTGCCAGCGGCACCGTAGCTGCACCAAGCCGTACGTGCACTCTCACACAAGCCGCCGACAGGCTCTCACAGGCACCAGCTATTACGGCGAGTAGAGACACCGCTCGACGTACCACAGGGTCACAGCAGAAACAATCGCCTGCGGCAACAGCAGCAGCAGTAGTAGCAGCGACGGCAGCTGCAAGGTTGTAAGCATCAGCGCTAGCAGTACTTAGTGGCCGCCATACGAAAGCGACAGAGGGAGATATACGGGCGGAAAGACCAATCGTCGTCGTAGATGGAAAGTGCTGGGACCGAAGGCGCTTCCACAGCCGCTGCAGTGAGCCGCTCGCGTACCACAGAAAGCGTGCGTATAAGCAGACAGATGGGTGCCCTTCGTACCACGCGCGCTCGCACACCGTCAATACAGGCGGCTTCACAGGCGAAAGAAGTTCGTCTGTATCGCTCAACCTATAGAGTGGAGTCGTTTCAGCGTACCACAGGCGCGGGGGAAATCATACAGGAAAGCCGAACATTCGCGTACACGTATATGGCATTTGTCGAGTGCGAGAAAGCTGATCGCTGGGGATCGGCCGTGTCCTTTGTACGTGCGGAGTTCGTATTATATTATGCCGCCGTGACACGGCGGGAATACGCGGACCTGTTTGCACGTCGATCGAGCGCAGCATCGAGAGTACCACATAGGATGACCAAGACAGTTGTACAAACGGGTACGCATACATACATTTCAGTCACACAGCCATTCCTAATTACGAACACACACACACACGCAGACACGCGCCACAAACACCCACACACAGACACATCTACATGCTGAGACGCACAGTCAAACGAACCCTCGCCCGATCGGCTCGCAGGCGCCGTTGTTCTATAGCATTTCCATAACTACTAGATCCTGCTTGCCCGTGCCTTGAAATCATCTGGCGTAATGCGGTGATCATCTCCAATGCATGAGACGATCGCACAACTTAATAGGACGTTACTATTTTTTCGAACCTGTACACGAGTGAATCGTGTTTGCGTAGGTAGATTGCTGACCGTATCAGAGTCTGCGTGTCTATGCTTAGTTCTCTGGAAGCGAAAAGGGGATAGCGAAAAATGGGTCGAAACCTCCAGGAACACGGCCAGAAGTAAGGAAAAACAATAAGATTTTCAAGATAATTTCTCCTCATTTGTCCACAGCCTTTAATCGGTACGACTACGAGGACCACTGCCGCATACAGCCCACATACACAATACAAAGACACGTATTCTTCTGCTGGTGGGACTGTGGTAGTTCTAGGCGAGCGGGTTTTGTTCGATACGGAGTGGACTAGGAAATAGAGAGCGCATCGTACCTAGAACTTTTAGTGGCCATAGATTCTTCAGCTACCAATCGCTCACCATAGGCGGGTGAAAATAAACAAACTTACACGGAATACAAGACTCATAGGTGAACCAAAAACGATCTCTCGTTCTCGGTTAATTAATGATCATCTGCCCCATCAGACGACAGTAGTTAGGCAAACGGTAGATAATTTTCGTCTATTGCTTCGCTGTGCATCAGCAGTCCACTCGGTAATAAATACGCTCTAACAATATCGTCCAACAACTATTAGAAATTACCATTCCCATTTTTCAGCCACTGAAAAAATAGACAAAGATGCTTTTCAAGCTGTTTGTTAGGCTAATTCATGCTTGCATATCGTTGTAAATAAATAATGTGCCGCAGGCATTTAAAGTTTCCGAGTGCTACTTCTATCTAATGAACTTAATAATATAATGCATACTTTTGTGCGAAGGCTATCGTCCGTATTGACAGGTATCACCACTGTACAATGAGCACTGCAATATTTTACTTGTCGAATGCTAAGTAACTCTCATCGGTGGTGGAAACGAGGTCCATGCGACGACAGCTTAACAAATATTTAGCACTATGTTCTTTCATCTACCTCTATTTTCTTTACGTATGGTCAGCCGATAGGTAGCAAAAATCTGGACCGACATTAATCTATTGTGCTAGCGACGGGCTGAGGTAAGAAATGTGAAGCTGTGCTTGAAAAGTGGTGCTATCTATTAGGATCCTAATATTTTGTAAGAAATAATTTCTATGATATACGTATTTACGTTGAATCGATATAACGATTCGTATCGTACTTGCTTTGTTAATTTATCTGCTTTTCAGCATGAGCCCATGTGATTAAAGCTTAGCATGAACGTAGTTTTTAATAAAAAAAAAAAAGGTACCAAAAATAAACAGTCAGCGAAGTCCTTGTTAATTAACTGAGTGCAACTCATTCGAATATCTGTGAAGTTAGTTACAGTAGAATTCAGTTATAATTTTCGTATAACTTTTTTTTACCAGTCCCTCTGACCAAATGCCAGTCTGTCCTCGTACAAATTGTCCAGAAATTGTATGTCATAATGGTTCGTTCTCTCAAACCGACCCTTAAACTTATATTAAACAAAATTGGGGCTTCTTTCGTCTTTTTTTAAAAATAAATTAATATTATATATACACACGATTATTTACAGTTTGTGTATGGCTTTCAAGATCAATTCAGCATAATATTTTACTCCTTTTATCGCTAATAAAAACATTAAAATCGAAACGACGAGATATAATAATGCTAAAAAATTACGGAATCTGTAAACCTGAAATCTGAATCCTGAAAACCTGAATCTGAAAACCTGTAAATCTGAAAAAAAAAAACATTTTCTTTATATCTACACACCTAAACGTCGTAAAGATAGAAATATCATTCCGACTATGTTAATTGGCAATAGCAAAGCTAAATTATCAGATCTGACTACTTACCAACGGAAATATATATCTGCAGTCAATAGCATATAACTTGTAACTCCACCTGGAACGTCTCTTGTCAGATCACGAACAAATGTTCTAGACAACAGTGAAAATAAACTATATCCTTGAAAGATATGAGACGCGCATGAAAATACGATTATCTTTTAGGTTTACACACACACTCCTATTTTTCAAATAGGCCTTAATACACCTGTATGAGCTGATCGGTACTGAGAGTTGTAGACCTTATGATAAGCATATTGTAATTTATTGTAAGGACCCTAGAAAAATCGTAATCGACGTAGCGAAATCTCGCTGGTCTGTTATATTTCCCTATCTGTCGAAGCGAACTTCCAGTTGGCATCAGACTGCTGTCCCCCCATATAGAAGGACCACATTAAAAGTTTCAGCTGGGAGAGGAATAGCTTATGAGAGAGTGAACTTGGCATTATTTTAGACCACATGCACGCAAAAATATGTTTCCGTGTCACAGTTAGGTATTCAAATTCAAGCACCTAAAATTTTGTCCACCATTTATTTCTCATCTGTGTCACGGTCGTCCAATGAATAACATATCGCTTGAACAAATGGCGTACTGTGCCAAAATACAGGCGACACCTGTTTATCAGTATCAGTATTGAGCTCGGGTATCGACTTGCCTTCAACGTGCACTAAATTCGAACGGCGTTTAGCGACGAATTCTGAGTGCATGCACCGAGATACGGTTGACATGCGTGTTCAGCACATAAGCCCCCCATGCGACTGCCAGTCAACGTTTGATTAGTAAGCTATATGTGAGCGAGCGTTTCTTCCGTCGTACGCGCTTAGTGTAACAAAAACCGTCACCTCGTGTTAGTTATATCTTCTAAATAACATAGACTCATTCCTATCGTTGGTGAGTTGGATTTTGTGCCTGGATCGCGTGTGTGAGAACAAGTAAAGCCATTCAAAAACGCGGAGGTTTCCTCCCAAACAATGTTTCATTCTGCTTCGACATACTGACGTAAGCAGTGTAAGGAGCCAAATGCATGAACCTCACCTAATCACGAGAAAAAGGATATCATTATACGCGACCTACCTCTCATTTTCACGTTTTCAGACTCAGATTGCTATAGGGTTGTCTATCACCGTTTACGCAATTAATGCGTAAGTACGTTTTAGTGCGCAATGTAATACATACGTAGAATAATTGTAGATATTTACCTTTACTGCTGCTGTTAACGTTAAATCCGGTTTAACGTTAACAGAAAAAGTCACTCTATATGTGTGAGTTAGCCTTTTCGCCATCCTCAGCAAAAGCGCCTGCTGATCTTGCTAATGAAGCTTTCATTTGATTCGTCAAGTGATCAACCTAGCAGTGAAGGGGCGTATTAGCATTGTTCAAAATACTTTTGCTCGTTCCATATCTTTAGCCTATAAATGACTGTGTGGTATGAAAGTTCGAGACGTTTCGTGTTTTAACTTATACAAGCAATTTAGTACTTCAGTCAGGTAGTGGCAGGCGATATTTGCCAGTAGATATATGCAATGTAGCAAATACGCACGATAAACATATCATGATAGCATCGAGGTACGTTGTGTAGCAGAAAAATGGTTTCAATTTTCAATTTTCGTCGGTCGTACGATTATGTCAAAGGATAACTTGAATTCGAAATGCAGAATCAGCGAAATATACATGCAAGGTAGCGTTCGAACTACGTGGAACCCACTTACTGAACCAACTATTACAGATCAAAGGAAGCATTCGGCAGGAGGATTTTTTGACTGACGAAGTGTGATGCAGGCTGTCGATTTGTAAGGCTATCTTCCTCAATATATCCACATGCATGGTTTAAACATTTGGCCAAGGTAACATTTGATTCTAATGAACTTTTCATGTCGAAAGTGCGTGTAAGAAATAAAATAATCAAGAAGATCACTTGTACATTGGCTAAAACAGAACCACTAAACATTTGCACTGTCCTGCACCGTGTGATCTTTTAGCACCTAATATATTTAATGGCAGACGTAAAGTCCCTCGCCCGACTAAAAGTATGAAGGAACCATCACTGTTGTATTTCAGTTTGAATTTGATACTTTAAGCGTCATCTGAAAAAACTAATTTGTCGTGACAAGCACCGCTTATGAATACCGAATGTATAGCGTAGATAAACGCTGTCAAAAAGCGAAAGCCATATTTGGAGGCTAGTCAATTGAAATAGGTATTAGTTGGCAGTTAGTTTATTGAAAGAGCTATTGGAGATCTGATGTACTAAGTTGATCGATTATTGAGCAACTGGCTTGTTTTCATTATAAACGACGGAACGTGTTCTCAGGTAGGGCAGTAGAGCTTAGTGCTGCCTGTGTGAACTCTGTATCGAATTTCGCAGCTTGTCAAAAATGCCGTTCATTATTTACTTTCAATAAAAAAAATATTAAACATTATCGGCAAATCTGTAAAGTAAGAAGACTGCGTCGATACATATGCATTATCCATGCGAATCTGCGCATTATCCATATGACGTACGTACTAATATGTTTATTTTAACTTAATGTTTCGTTATTTAGCGCGTATTACGTCTATTATTTTTTCCTACATTCTTCAATCAACATGTGATGATTGTTAAACTTAATTACGCCGTTATATATATATATATATATATATATATATATATATATATATATATATAACGGCGTAACTAAGTATATATATATATATATATAGTACAACAATTAATTGACTTGCCATCACTTTCACTAGGCCCACTTTCGCTGTCAAAATTACTGTCGGCTAAAAGAATGTTCGTCGATGCAGGCAGAAATCCTATTTTTAGACTATCCTGCACTCGTTAGATGAACAAGTTCGTTATATTTTATTAGTATCAGTAGTACAGATTTAATGCAGAATAGAAATATCTGTGTAGAGTGTATTACGCCTTCTCTATCGATATCTGGTGTGAGCGTGTTTTTTGAATTTTGGCGGGTCTTTGTCTGCTGCTTCAATCAGACGCGGCGACTCAGTCAAAGACTGAACGCAATAAGATAGCAGCAAAAAACGTCTGGTCGCGAAATTTGACGAAGGATTTGTGAAAACGGAGTTTTTTTCCAACGTTTAATTGTTCTTGTGTCACTGGGCCGTTGGCCATTTGGCCACACAGAATGGGTAAGTCAGACGAGCAAGCCGTACAAGCGTGATAATGTTTTGCCTGCTAAGGCGTTTGTCGTAATTTCAAACAGAGAGGCCGAAGTCAACCGGTGCGTAGGGTTTCCAACGGCTCTCCTTTGAACGCATAACGAACCTATGAAAGCTTCAACGTTGATATGACATGGCGTGTATAAATTATAAAAGGACTCGCTTTACTACACACCGAGCTTGATTGGTATCTATCGATGCTTACGCTATATAACGGCAACCGTTTAACTAAGCGCAATAGAGCAGCAGCTGGTGGATGAACAAATAAATAACTTACGCTCTATGTGGCAAAACTGAAAAGTTCCAACTGTTAAACTCGTCTTTTTCAAGCTGCATCATGAAGATGCGCGCCCGCCACCCACTAGATGTTTATCACATATCGAAATATTACAGCCGTCCGTTGGAGATGTTATTTAATAATGCTAAGCAAACAGCTAAACAGCTCGTACGTAATCTAGGTATTGTATCCTTAAAAGTTCACCTTTAGGATAATTTTTGTACATAAAGTGAACTTAAAACGACACTTGTAATGGACTTAGAGCATGTGACAATATTCTACATAGTGGTAATTAACGGCAAAATAGGATATACATTAGGAAATAGTGTTTTAATGAGGACAGGTATTCATAGTCCCCATTAATTTTTGTTGCTTTTGTAATATAATAAGCTGTAACAACAAACGGCTTCCTGAATACACAACTGGAGGATCATAAACGAATAACACCTAATTTTTTTTTTGTTTAATTTATATTTGATACAAGTCGCTTCTTTCTTCTTTCTCGCAAGTGTTTTTTCTAAGTAGTCTTTGGTATAATTTTGCTTTGTGGTGTTCTCTTCTCCTTCACTGAACAATGTCAATCAGCCTAGTGACCGCTCTCGCTAGTTCTTCAGAATAACAGATTAGCAGTTTAACTGCTGACCTTAAGGTCACTTCGGATTAAGTCATAATTTAATAATAAGAACGTAATAGCATTTAACTGGGCACTTACATTAACTGTGCCATTTCTTTGTGTGTTTTAGTTCGGATGCCCCAATGATTGAAGGTAGCACAATAATATCCATATTAATGGTTACTATTTTACGAAGACAGTAAGATGTAATGAATGTTTGATAGCTATGTTAATACGGCTTTAGTATATATTGCTTCTCTAACTGCATGCGTTTGGTCTTTGTTTCAGCGACGATGGAGAATTATACAAAGATAGAAAAGATCGGGGAGGGTAAGTTAATATTGCGGAAAATCTTGTTAGTTAAATAAAGTGCAATTATTATCCCGAAATCACACTCGAACGGTTGTTTGATTATAATAATAAAAATGGCATTAATATTAATATTACGCTTTGCGTGGACATCTCGGTTATATACGCAGGAACCTACGGTGTCGTTTACAAGGGAAGAGATAAGCGGTCAAACGAAATCGTTGCAATGAAGAAGATCCGCCTGGAAAACGAGGATGAAGGAGTTCCATCGACAGCCATCCGTGAAGTCTCGACACTGAAAGAGTTGCGCCACAAGAACATCGTCAGGTAGGCGATATTCTATACTGCTACAACTACATAGGTCTGATATTACACCGCATTTATTGTATGAACTGAATGGGTAACCATTTTTGTGATCGGCAAAGTAAATTATGTGACTGAGTCAGAATAGAAGGTTGAAAACTTCGGCCTTTCGCTGACAGTGTTTTTGCACTAACCGCTCGACGCGCGCTAAAAGCTTCCTTTCGTGTGTTTTCATAGATTCTTGAAAGAAGTTTGTTTTATATATTAGACGAAGCCGTAAGAAGCAGAATGAATCATTTCTTGATTTGTTGACATTCTGTTAGCCTATTCGGTTAACTTTTAGACAACAAATAATAACTGTCATAATACTGACTAATAAAAATTTCGATGGGATTCTTATACCATGTTTTTTTAGCTGTTATAGAGGGTGAAAACCTTATACAAACCTTATGCAGTGTTTTCACCCTCTATAACAGGCAAGGTTAGTTTGTCGACGAAGTAGTCACTCCATGTACTTCATCCAAGGATTTTGGTTGTTCAATTGGTGAACCTAACAGAAACTGTCCGATTATATATGATCTTCCAGTCTAATGGAAACAGTATTACCGGAAGGCAAGCTGTACCTGGTCTTCGAATTTCTTAAAATGGACCTCAAGCGCTACCTCGACACCTGTGTACCGAAAAAGGAATTCCTGCCGGAACCCGTTATTAGGCAGTTCATGTACCAACTGCTGGACGCTATCTTCTTTTGCCATCAACGACGCATTATCCATCGCGATCTCAAGCCTCAAAACATTCTCGTTGGCAATAACGGCGACCTTAAGATAGCGGACTTTGGTCTGGCGCGTTCTTTCAGTGTACCGGTTCGCGTTTACACCCATGAGGTTGTTACGCTATGGTATCGCGCACCAGAGGTTCTTCTTGGTTCACCCCGATACTGCACGCCCGTTGATATTTGGTCCCTTGGCTGTATTTTTGCCGAACTATACACGAAAAAGCCTTTGTTCCATGGTGATTCTGAAATTGATCAACTTTTTCGAATCTTTCGCACATTGGGCACCCCCCGCGAGGAAGAGTGGCCCGGTGTCTCATCAATGCCCGACTACAAGCCGCATTTTCCCAACTGGCGGACGAACATTCTATCTGCAAACTGCGACGCCGTGAGGGGCCATGCTCTTGATTTGTTGCAGAAATGCCTTGTCTATAATCCGGTCAAGCGGATAACTGCGCGAGCAGCACTCGAGCACGCGTATTTTGAAAACTTCGATCCCGAAAGCCCGGTTAAAGTGCCGTATGTCTAACGGAGACCAGCGCCGGGAGTGCGCGCCATCAACTTGGGTTCGTATCGTTTCCAATTAACATCAACGATATTGCTCCATGGTACATAATGCGATGCTCGCTTCTATGAACAAAACCAACGACAGTAACCCCAACAAACCAGATATCTTACAAGTTTCATAAATATTAGTGAATCTGAGAATAGAGACAAAATGTTTTAATGAGACAGCATCAGAGCTAATGTAAAACGCTATGGTCAGAAATGAACTTTCGATGAAAAATGAGCATTCGACAGCCAAAACAAGATACAAATATACGCTGACTGGCAGAGTTGTGAATTAGCGGGTTATCGACGAATATAAAGGTACGACCTAAGCAAATTAGGATTATCATTCATGTCACTCACATTGGTTAGTAATAAAAGAAACAATTAGCTATTGTCTCACTAGTTATTGCACTGCTCGTATAATTGACAACATAGTTGTTATTACGTATATACTTCTTCAAAACCGGACACACGCATGCATTGACTTGAAATTTAGTTCAGGCAACAGACTTGGTCATCGCTGGGGAAACGTACGTTTTCGTGATGTTCTTAGATTTTGGATTGACGTCGTAAATCATGAGTTTTCATTTAGGACAACAGAAAAAAGTAATGGATAAGCTAATTATACTGTCTGTTCGTTGTTGTGTAAATTTAGATATAAGATCGACTTACGTGTGGACACTTCAGACCCGTAGCTGAGTCTTTTTAAAGAGATAGTGTTGTATTGTCTCTAAAAAGATACAGCATCTACTGTATGATGGATGGCAGAACTCTACGGGAAAATCAGCGTACCGTAAAATGCTCTCCAAGCAAATATATTATAATAGGCAGTATTACTTCAATTTGACCAGCGCCCAGTACTGCACGGAAGCAAAGTATCTCGCTGGCGCAACCGGAATAATGTAGCGATGAAGTCCAACTTAACGGATTCTACATATAATAGACTACAAACATGCTTATAATCGAACAAAAAATATGATGCAAGCAAAAGACACTTATGACAATATCCTTGCCTGTTCCCCCTTTAAGAGAAAAGTTTTATTACGCTGCCTACATGATGTAACGTGGCGTGTGTTGCTATCACCTGCCTTCAGCCCGTCTAGAAGTAGAAACGTTGCTTCAAGACTAAGTGGTACGATGGGCAGTTACGATGATGCTGTGACTAGGTTTAGGAGAAAACAGATAGCTCTTCTCGCTTCGGTCAGGATACGTGTTGTATATTTGATAAAAATAGGGAAAATTCGAGTCCATGTAGTGAAAGGCCTCGGACACCGCCGCGCGCTATAATGATATTGAAACGCCGTCTATTGCGGGACATGACCACGGTTTGAATGAACGACGGCGAGTATCTAAAACACTGTATATTACTGCCTTGGATGCCAACTATATAAAAAGTATATATACACTGATAAACTTAATAAATATATAAGCGCCAGCTAATAACTTCGTCTTTTTTCTAGAATCACATAATAATAGACTGAAGGATAATTTCAAATACAATCGTGTGAGTCGTTTGACGAGTACAACTAAAGAGTGATTTGCTAGATGCCTGATTGGCCAACTAGACTCTAAAGAAGCAACCGTACTAACATTTTCAAATTAGAATTCATCGAGCACGGATGAGAAGCGCAAAATCTGCCCTGTTTCGGTTAACACGAATATATAACACTATAATTAATGGCCCCCAAACAGAAATACCTTCAATTTCTAGAGTTTTATTGTATCCCAGTTCTAAATATGACTTTTGATTACTACTTTTGGTAAGTTGTGTATAAATCGTTGGTTAATTTATTCCTTCTTCTGAGTAGATAGATTCGAGTTTAAAGCTCTTATAAACAGAATGCCTGTAACGATTTAGAACGATTTAGTGGGAAAAATCCAAGACAAGTGTATTTTCGACCTGACGCCATTCAGAACTTTCAGGAATCCGTTACTATGGCTTAAATTAATGTTACTTCGAAGTTTTAATATTCCCTTTAACTTTGTTCACTTGATTCTGTTGCTATTAGCGAGACAAACTATTCTTTATAAACTTCCCATTAACCTGGCCTCCGGGCTAGGTTAGTTAGTTAGTTAACTATAGTAAGCTTAAAGCTCATTATGCTCGTAGAGCACGATCCAAATTGTACTTGCAAATTTATTGCAATGTGAATGATACACGCAAACGATTAGACATTTTTCAATCCAAATCAGTTTTACTGGTTACAAAATGTTCGAAAACTTACAGCTTGATGAAGTTCGCATCATAAAACCGTGAACGCTAGGCCTAAAGCATAGCGTTCGTATTTGTCGTAAGATATGGTCAAACTGAAGTGCGCAAGCCGGTCAAATAACGAATTAGATGAATAAGCGATCAAACATCCACGTAACAAAGACTTACCCTATTTATATCGAGCATTTGAAGAAAGGCATCTAATTCCTTACCGTTGAACGTCCGCCATTGTTCCAGCATCTAGTTCCATAGTTCCGAAAAGCATCTGGTCTGCTTCCTTCGTGTACCTGGCATCACGTTTGAATAGTCTTCCCTGCTGGACAGTGATGAATTTTACACCGTGCGTTGCAAGTCCAAACCTGAACACGTCGAAGTGGACAGAATAGAGATTTCGATTAAAGCAAATAGTGTGCTTAGTTTTTGTTGAGCTCTGGAACTCGTGACTATCATTAACATCAAACGACTTCTCCTAGTAATCGAACCTCTAAAAATTCACTAAATACTATGGACCATGAGGTAATGCTGTCGAACTGCAATGATTCGGATTATACTTCCATAATTATATGGATTATATTGACTTGCCTATCAAAGTCCAACGGTGTTGCCACTCTGTCCAGCCCAGTATTCTCAAGATAACCTGTTCCACCGCCACACTGATAGGCAATTGTGTTTGCACACACACCACTTTGTGGGGTCGTCCAGAAGGCGCAAACCTTAATTCAAATGCAATGTTTAACAGTTAAGTCTTTATCATATGGCTCACTGTATTTTATTTTACTTTTTCAGGCTTTAGAATTTCAGTCTGGAATGTTACATCTACGAAATGATAAAATGGTGTAGCTTGTTTCAAGTTACTTAACTTGCTGTATAAATTGTTCAACGAAAGTGAATGTTAGGTACATACTCGTGCCTTTCGATTTGAGTACACTGCTAAATCCTTCAAAACCGAATTTAACACCACGATAGGCTATTGTTCCTGCTACCATAGTAATGCCGTTAATGACTCGTGTCTTATGTTTAAGAAGAACTAAGAAGAGTGTGTTTTCTATAAGCAACACTTGGACAATAAAGTTTACTTGTGTCTGTAGCGAGAGACAATGAGGCCTGTATGTAAATAACATGGTGAAGATGTTTCCGGATTATAACTTCGAAGCCGATTCAATCTTGAACTCCGATTTGAACTCACAAGGCATTTCGTTAACAGTTAAAATTTGAAAGATTATCAGGGCTGATTGACATTCTCGACAGAATCAAGATAAGCCAATTAGAAACGTAAGTGCCTAGTTTCGAAAATTCATTTTCGAAGTTGGATAGAACTTGATTAAAAATGTAGATTTAGCCTACAGTTAAGTGCGGTTTTATTGCATTCGGACTTAAGCTAATGTTCAGTTATGAATAGGCGATGCCTTAGATATAAAATATCGATTCATTCAAGTGTGTTCATTGCTACGAACTTTTTATTGTTGTTAAAATTGCGTTTCTCTATGAAAAAAAGCAACTGATTTTGGCTTTTTTGAATCTCACTTATGGATATAGAAAGAATCGAGAAAACCTAATTTTCAGACAAATTTCTACATATACACCTACAGCTTTGCAATACTAATATTGCTACTATAGAACCCCAAAGATCATGTAAAGCAGACGTAAAATTAATAAGCCAAATAACAGTGTTTAACTGATCAGAATATTTTATTAATACGTATAAATATTAATATTCAGGTATTATCAGCACAGCGATTAAGCTTTTCTGTGGAGGACCACCAATCGAGTTTCTTTTCCACAATCAGTCCCGCCCTGTTGATAGTACCATGCAGACGATTATCCCTTTCTGGGTAAGTCTTTCACCAACCCGATTATAGAATCTTTGTCTGCTAAGTCCATAACGCGAACGTGCACTCGTAACATTTGCAGAGGCTGACTGATATAATTTCATATGAGATGGCTACCTCTAACGTAAACATGCTCACTCAACATAATCTGCGTATATATTAGGCTTTTCAATTGTTAATTTGAATTGATAACATCGTGAGGGCTGACCCTGTTTCGAAGAACAACCGCTATGGGGCTGGTGCGGTAGCAAACACAGTAAACTCCTCAGTGAGCTGCATGTCGAGAGAGTAAAAACAGCGGACGTCTAGGGTCTGAGAGAAAGAAACCAAAGTTTACCTGATTAGTATTTAGTCAAATTATAATTCAAATAATGTATAACAGAAGTTTGCGTATAAAATTATGCCGTTGTACACGGGTGATCGCTATTTTACTTTATGGCCAGCCATCTATCCTAAAGTCTTTTGACAGCTGGCTGCAGTCTATAGATTAACCACAGCAGAAAGGTGGCGCAGACTGCTCCACAAGGAAGCTAATACCGTAAACATGAATTGACCGAAAAACACTGACGACCCGAGGCATCAAACCAACCGATTGTAAGTCGGCGAACGCCTTTACAACAGATGTTCACCTTGAAGATCGACCTAATTGTAAGTTTCGCATCAGTAAGTCATCGAGCAGTTGGAATCCTAAAAGCCGTGTCCAGCTATGTTGGGTAGCGACTACAACGACTGCTATCGTCTTCATGTTATATTTTAAAAAAAAAAAAAAACTTTGAAGAGCGTTAGCAGTTAGGAATTTTGTAGTGAATTTATAAAACTATACTTGATTGGATAATTGCAAACGAGAAAAATAGCCTACAGGAGGATTCTACAGATAGTTTCGAAATTGATTGATGTAGTAGTGTCATACCTGATTCACAAGTCTGCTCTAAAATCATATACAATAGAATATAAATAGAATAGCTTAAGAATGTGAGATCTTCTTTGTTGATTTTTGGCGTAACCAATATTGAGATTAAACAAGATTCCTTAAATATTTGAAAAAAAAAAAGCCTTTTTTTTAGCCGACATTTGGGTTCTCGAGTTTTTTAGACATTACTGAAGCCTAACACTGCGCGGGGTCAGCCGCGTTGTCATGCAACCTTCTCTATTTAGTTTTCTAATGGGTTAATATTTGTCGATTGATTGAAGTCATTCTCTTTATAGATATGATATAATAATTTATTACTTTTTACCCCTGCTTCGTCCGAATGATTCTCAAGGAAAGTTTTTCAGGGCATTGCAGAAGCATTTCTGAGTCAGTGATTTCCAATTCAATGAATTAACAGATAGTGACCATTTGAATTAGTATAATAACATAATTGAAACGTTATCGTTGTCATGATGATATTATTTATACCAGAACCTTAAGAAATTTTGAATTGCACAACCAAATACACAGGGTTCGCGAAAAAGTTCCTAGCTAATAATACAGAACAGCTTTTTAACATTGCGATGTTGAATAAATTGGCGATCGGATAGAAACGAATTTACGTTTCGTCAAAGTGGCAAAGCTATTACTTGTCCACGAAGAAAATCACTAGAAAATGTTTGATAGCGTTCAAGACTTACATACTGTTTTAATAGTATCGTTTTAATGCACAAGCTTCTATTGCTAAGCACAGTAATACTAAAGTGTACAATATTTCTTCATTCTTGATGGTATCTTATGCTACAATAACAAATTTTAAATTCTACAGTTTTAATATTAAGTTATTTCTGGGCACGACTCTGTTGTTCAGAAAATACCTCTAGACAACTGGGCAATTTTACACGAGCATTTCCGGGCGGGCAAACTCATTCATTTCGTTATTCAGAGTGACACCGTCTGTCTAAATGACGGTCCTACTAGGCACACACACACACACATGCACACGCGCTCACACACATGAAAACGCAGATATTAGTGCTTTTCATGTTAATAATTTTCACCTTTGAAGAAATATAAACTCCTTTAAGTCCACGTGTGGAAAGCAATTTTTTGCAGCTGGTCTATGACGGCTTTCAATTAAGCGCTTTCCGTTTGTATTGCCGTTTAACTAGGCTACTCAGCTTCGCCGTATTTCTCTGCCCTAACGGTAAACAAACCCCTCTGATGTGTATGTCAGCACACACATTGGTGCAGCGAAAAATGCATTTCAAAGGCTTTTTTTGAAAATCTTGAATTTTTTATATGATAATTGAAAAGCAAAAATTATGTTACTAGTGGCGTACATAATTAACAGGCCTGTATAAATAATAAAGGTCAGAGAATAAACAAAAGCAATGCTATAGTTCATCAATTGAACGGAACTATATGTGCCATGTAAGGCACGAATTTCTAGTAGTTAGGGGCGAAACAGTTTTATAAACCGTTATCGGAGACTAACTCACTGTTTAAATTCTCAGCAAGAAATCAATACTTTCAATTGGAAACGCACAGAACTATATTCGATTTGCTATATATATGCAATACAGTAGACCTGTGCTAAAAATACCTCTATGCCAAGAAGAATATTTATCTGCTCTAGCATTAGTACCTACTCCCCCTTATTTCACGGTAATATCAGTCACTTTTGACTGAAGTGCGGTGAAAAATAGCATACTTCGATACCTCGCTCTCCAGTTCCACTTCCACAGAGCTACTTGGCTAGGCAAACTGTTTCATTTACTTAGATATCTACTGCTTCTTTAATCTTAATATGTTAAACACGTTCACTTTTTTCTCGTGTATCGATAGAATTGTCTCCCAGCGCAAGTAAGAAAGAACTAATTTCACTGTTAAGCAAACATAAAGCAACAACAACAAAAAAAGCTCCAAAAAGTCGTTGGAAATTGGTACGATCGTTAATATGAGATTCGAACCGACGATACACGAGGGGGAATCAAACGATAATTGAGTCATTAAATAAAAAAAAACGAAAAATAAATCATTAAAGTTATAGCTGTCGAAAAAGTTTTTAGATAAATTACGGGCAGAGTATCGAAGCAAGCAATTACAGCAGCATCTATCTTCACACATTAGGAAACGTATTGAAGTCTTACGATTGGCGGAATATTTAAAATAAGTAGCTGTTACGAGATAAGGCAACTCTATGAAACTAAGGCATCTAGCCGGCTCTCTCTCACTGAGGTGTTTCCTACATGTCAACATGAAAAGCGTCTTGCCCTCGTTTGGGTATGATGAATCAGCTACTCATGGAAAAGGCTAACGACTGGTATAAAAAAAAAAGGACAGAAAGACGACCATATGCGAAATTTTGAAATTAATTAAAATAGGTTTCGTATAATCAAAGCTTTCCGAGTCATTTTCTACTGGGCTAACAAATTTTAAAATGTTGAATGCAGGACGATGAAGATAATAGCCAAAACATGTAAGGCTGTTTATAAAACAACAACTGTGCAAATAAAATTTTTGAGTTCCAGTACTGGTAAATTTCCATACAAGTGGGGTTTTTCCTATAAAAGAAATGTTTGCAAGCTCAGCTTTACTATCAAATATAAATATAACTTCATTCCAACGCAGACTTCTAGTCTCGTCCCTTGCAGTCCTTTTCGAAAGCCTGGTGATTTTTTTACTTGTCTTTATCCTTTTCCCCGTAGCATGTCCTTTTTCAGTAAAATTATTAAATAGGTGATATTATTGCCTGCTTCAAATTTACCGCCGTATGCCAACCACTATTTTCTAAACTTCTTTTACGGCCATTTTGAAAGCTCTTGTTTAACCTGCTGTTCCATACCCGATGGCACTATCTCTATGAAGAATAAAGGTGGGCCCGCGCAAGATCTTTGCAGGACACGCGCGTGGCGTCTCGTTTAAACTTGTGTCCCAAGGCTTTGTGATCTATTTTAAGTTTGTGCGGTTTCAAGATAAGACGGAAAGTACGAAAAGTAAGTGACGGAAAAGCTAAGGTAGAATCCCTATGGTAATAACTTCGACATAGTATGAATTAACAAGACTCTGTTAAAACCCTCACAGGCACAGATCTGCAGATGGTTTCAATCGAACTTAGGTCCATCATGTTTGAAAAATTACTGTTTCCATGCCCTGAACATTATACTCTACTCAGTATTTAGCTGAGATTGATCTAAAAAACTGCAGACTCTCAGAAATAGACAGGATTTCCGTGTGTTGATTGGGACTCCGATGAAATAAGCAACCTGTTGAAAACCTCTTAAAATGCTTCTGTACTTCGGCGAACGATTCGTATAATGTATTTTCACAGCAACCGTACTTTCCGTATTTTAGTTAATGGGGAGTCTTCAAACACATCAGTGCCACTTCGGATTGTCTTAAAAGTACTATTTTGAGACCTCTAATGTATACTTCGTAAATTAAGTTGATATTATCTCTATCTATAGTTGTGGTAATGTATGCCGATGTAAAACCACATACAAAAGTTGACGAAGGCAACGGCTTGCTATTGGAAGACACTTTAGATAAATATTTATCGAGAAGCAATGGATTAGATTTGAAAGTATCAGTTGAAGAGTGTGCTGCGGTACACTTGGAGCACGTAAACTCCAATTACAGCCGACTGGCGGACTAACACTAAAAACGATTCAGGTTTTAGAGAGTTGTTACAGCAGTTTCTTTGAAATGCACTAAATTCTCATATCTCTTCGGGTTACACGTTGTTCTAACTGAATCTACTAGATCTTGAGCTCATAAACTCCGGAAGACCTGACCTTGTATACAGAGTTATTATATATATACAAGTATGGTGTCCAGGGTGAAGGAAGACAACCAAAGGCTTGAGGAAATTGCGAGTGCGAAAACGGGCTGCGTTTAAATGTCTGCCAAAAGCATTGTACACCTTGGAACAATGTGCGCATGACCATTTAACGTAAAGATTCTCGTGAACGTTGCGCCGGCAATCATAAAATATCACACCTATTCACGTTGACACGATCTCATAAAAGAGATCGTGTCAACGTGTTGGTACTCAGCGAACTTTGTAGCGCCAGTATGAATACAACAGTTTTCACGCACATAAGTTTGACTATTTTATTCGGAGTGTGTGTCACGATCAAAGTTATTGGGAATGTCGTCGCGAGAGCCATTGTTAATTTGAGCGACGACAAATGCATGTGTGTTTGTCCGCCGACGGCGTCGATGTGAGGCACAACTGCCCGGTCTATTGCAATGGCGATGTTCACGTACAAGGTACACATCTCGTAACGCAACCATGTCGAAGAGCCCGATAAGATTTAAGGGGGTAAAATTCTTGTTAATCCGGCCCTCCGATCTGCAAGTAGCCCAAGTAACTGCTCGAGCCAAAAGTCAGTTTACTGGGGTAGTATCTCTATTGCAAGATTCACTTGACGAATAGTGCTTCTCTAGCGCTATGCTAAGTAGCCTTATTTATACTACGAGGCATTATAAATGTACAGGGATAAGTAGGGCCTTTAGCCCTACAAGGGGAGAGCCAGTAGCATTTTATTAGCATCTGAAACCTTTGAAACAGTTCATGCACATGTGTCATTTACAAAAATGCTGAGAATCCGCGTTGTTTGTGTTGGTATTGACAAAAATATACATTTCGCCTAATACGTGTTTTCATATTTTGTTGTATAGACCGTTGAAAACGTGCAGGTGTGCTGTTAGCAGCATTTTCCTAAATGTACAGCAACTTCTTAAACAAAAAAAACGTAGATTTCGACAAGTATAAACGGCGTCCATGCGAGAAGTGAAGTGTCCACTAACAATTTGTCACAATATTTACCGAATTAATTTCGCCTATTACAATTTTTCATTACGACGCCTATTACGACGTTTAATTTAATTTTATTTTCTCTATTTGCACCTATTCTTTCAACGTGTCCTCCTTCAAAGTACCTGCTACGGCCTAACCTACTCTTAACGGCTCGATGAAGAGTACATTGGTATACAGCTCTATAGAAGTTTCCACACAGAAGTCCAATAGAGGCAGGTGGTACAACTTTATCACCAGGTGATCCAGGCCTTCCGGAGATAATGGCTTGCACGTGAAATATTTTACCTGAACTGGTAGAACTGGTAAAATTGTAAACAGCAGTTCACCAACTGTAGCAGCTGGAGAGCTCCGTACCATAGTTTTTGCCTGTAAGACAGGTTCGTCAAAAGACATTGTCCTGTTTGCTGGAATCCCCATCAATATGTTGATAGGAAGCAAAATTACATCGGGTGTTCGATCTAAAAGCTGTAATTGCGCAAGAGTATTATTACCCACTGTTGCTCGTGGCCTGCTGCGAAGATGAGGATGTTTACCGCTGGCAGTATTAGACGTGGAAAAGCACGTCGAAGCAATGTTAGCGCAGTTCCAGTTATTATCAGGTTACTGGGAGGCATTATCTAACTTTATTGAGCTTGCTAGATGTAAAGAGCTGAAACAAGGTTCACCAGTCAGTTTGCAGTGGAGAATCTCTGGACAACTATGTATCGGACAAAGTTCTGGGCCGTGAAAATTAGCCTATTTCCGGAGGTCGGCACCAGTGCACCAAAAAAAGTGACCATTCTTAAAGAACACCATAGTTCCCGAATGTCCTTCTACGTTTGCTGTCGTATATCGCTCTAGTCTTTAACAAATAAGAAAAAAAAAAGCATTGCTACTTAGAGATCGGCAACCTATTAAAAAATTGCCAACTCAACCTTGACACGAAACCGTCGAAGGCTAAGTCTGAAGAATTCTTTTGGCGCTGTGATCGTTCTGGAAGTTCTAGAATCTTGCTTCAACCTTTTCTAAACAAATGTTCTGCGTCAATATGTTTGTGAGTACTATATAAAATTACGTGGTTTTGTCCTGTTGAGAATTTGTTCTTTATTAGTATATGTATACATATAGCGCACTATATATTTGTAGAGCTCCTTGCAATCCCACAAAATTAGGACTGTAGTCTTTTATTACTCTTAGAACTTCTGCATAGGAATTCCCTTCGCCTTACTGACGCACCTTCCAACTTCCCGAATAAAATGCAATTAACTACAAACATAAACGGGACGTCAGAAAAATTCCAAAACGATTGGAATCCATTTATCCTGAAAACAAAAAATCATTACGAATGAGAAAATCAATATTTAAGTTAAGTCGGCGATACTTACAGTCAAGATGTCGCCGATGACGACTAGCTAATCGTTATGAAGCTTAACAAAAGACGCAGCTGGTTTGTTCACTTGAATTTTATGACATTTTTTATTGTTTGTTATTTTACTGAGCACAGATTTTGGTTGCCCACCGTGGATGCTATATGTTCTACATCTTCCTCGCATTTTCTCCCTTCGCGCATTTTTATTCTCATTCGTTTCCCCTATTTTTCATTGTAAATAAAAGAAAACGTTCATTTTTCTTACGTTGAAAAACTTATTTCTTTTCATTCTTACTCCATCTCAAGTTCTTTTTTAGTGTGACAAAATATCCATATATATATATATATATATATATTCATCTGCGGTCTCTCGGTAATGTTTTTCGAGTCCACTGTGACTATTCCTTGTCATCTGCTGGTGTTACCGCAACAACGTATATAACTCTCATCTTTCTATTTTCTCGTATTCCCTAACCAATTTATATCCGTCCTGGTTCCAACAGTCACGACAAACGGTTGCCCTTCGCATGAAGTTCGCCTCACCGTTGTACAAAGGAATACTTTACACAGATTCCCTTGATGCGTTCGCTCAAAAACGCCCCATACCCCCTCCCGTAGCCACTACTCACAGCAATAGACTCATTCACTAACTCTGTGTGCGCACTCTTTCCCAGCTTGCAGATCTGTCACTGTTCTTCTGCCGCCGCGGCTCGATTGACAAAACCGGCCTTCACCAGGAAGGCAACATTTGCTTACAAATCGTTCAGCGTTTACTGCTGTATCGGGTTTTCTTTTTCACCCATTATTGCCGCGCTGTTCCACGGGATGGCTAGCTTTTTTTCAATTGGGTTCAATTTTCACATCAGATAAAGGGTTAATAGTTTTCCTTCTCTTTCTCCCGGTTAAATGTTACATGCACATGTTTTATCATCACCACGATCTCTGTTCGGTCATCTTTTACTATATGCCGGCGTTAGTATTCACTATTTTTACTTATATCTGATTTCCTTTCGAACTTT
>NW_019213895.1:73673-83523 GCF_002532875.2 Varroa jacobsoni
TTTCCTCTCTCTTACGTACTTATACGACTTAGGCTTGTTAAATTTTCGACGCAACTTACGTTGTAAGGTTCAAGTGTCATTGCTAAAATTTGAGATGTTCCCGATAGAGGACGCTACCTACTTTATGTGCGCTTCCGCTCCATACAGCTATAGAATCTTATCTATGGGCAGTAGACCACAAGCCTGACACCCGTTAGTTCTTATTTATAACAACTATCTTCAATCCAATTCTACTGTACAATAATCCATGTATGATTAATGATGATTCCCTCGGCTTCATATGAACTCGTCTCTCATTTGGAGGATTTAGCTTTGTAATATTCTGCCGTTGGCGCGTATATATGAAAAGATCATTGTTGTATTCGAATATAGAATAGAATGTTCGTTCGAGTTTTATATTTCGATGGTTTACGCGAACCATCGATTAAGAGCTTAAGCTGTCAGGAACGTTTGTGAACGTTTTTTACGATTCCATTCAGCATCAAAACGTGTACCTGTGCCACATCGACATTTGTCTTAACATAGCCCTATCGTCTGATGAACAAATGCAATCCGGTGTTAACATTTTAATGTATACTGTATTCATTTAAGATGAGTTTCGTTCATGTGTGCCTTTGCGAGCCCGTTTGGTTAACTTGAACGATGCATATACGTATTTTAGTCCAATGAACGCTCAACGCGTTCGATTGCCATACGGAGTCAATAGCTGCTGAGTAGCTCCCGCGGTCGCCGACAGTGGGAGCCAGTTGATCTGAGTAAGGCGATTAATTACCTTACTATTAATAACTACTGTGGTTATTCCAAACAAAAGCAGGCGTATTCTAATGAACTCCAGAGTTCGACGTCCCACCTTCCATTCTATCGCTACATTAGTACGCTTTCCAAAATCTATGACATTAACAGTAACACTAGTAACAACGGCGATGATGACACGTAGCAATAGAACAACAAATAACAACAATAGGTTATTTGCGGAGTGTAAAGTGTGACGAACGACAATTTCATCTTTTCATTAAAAAATTTGATTAAAGTTGGCATAGAACTTAATGTAGCAGTGATAATAGTGATAAGATTGTAAAGCTTGCGTGTTGACAGTGTGCATAGGTCAGTTTTAGTATTATTACGCCCTAGAGTAAGAATGTCTGAATGCGGAAAATGATCTAGGGGTATAAGGATACATGGCCGATATCACTGTGAAAATCTCATTCAACGTGTTTTTGGACTAGTGGTTTCCAGAATATATGGAGAATGTTTGCCGCAATTTCTATCGAAGACTATCCCCCACCACTTGACAAACTATTAGCGACCTTAGTGCGTCAAAAAGGCACGTCAGAAAACGTGCCCAGAACTGCGTCGGTCCGCCTCAGCTCAATTCGTGTCCTACTCGTGCCACGTTCGATAAAGTAAATACGTATGGTAGATAGCAGGTAAACTCAAGGATTTCTCTTCTCGCCTCATCGGCCTAGGAAAAGCAGCAGGCCACAGCAATCGATGCGCTCGTTTTCTTAGCGTAGCAAGACAGACTACGCCGATACTACTAATGCGACCGTGGCAGAAACCCACCTATCCATATTCATAATCACCTCTTGGAGCTCGGTGAGTAGAACTTGGCTCATATATCAGTGATAGCCATCTTTTTTAATTGTTCTTTTGGCAGACTTAAGACAACATCATCCAGTCTCCATTTAGCGGGCTGCAAAAGCTCCTGAGGAGGAATTAACTGCTTTTATTGGAGGGCGCATCAATGGCATGTTAATTATTTAGAAGCAATATTTAACAGATTTGTTGTCAACTTGAACAACTTTCGTCTCTCCATATTAGAACGCTTTGTCTGGCAGCTGTAATCTCAATTTTTTTCAACTGTACATGAATAACCCAGACAAATGGACCGATGGGATTTCCAGCTGGGTAATGATGGATACGACCTTTGTCTTCGAGGCTTTGTTTGCGTGTGATAACGAGACCTGAGTAATATAACCCCCCTTCTGGCACTCTTTCATTAGCATGTTTAGATAGAAAAACATCCCACACGAATTGCACCAGAATGCACAATCTTTTACACGGGATTGCTTTCTATGTTATAATCGATATATAAGCATGCTATATACAGTTTTAACTCTACACAACGACATAACTAAAATGATTTAAATATAGGTTTATCACGTTTCCTTGTATTATTTTATAGATACTCGAAACAACAAGCGATTCTAACAGCTACAGCCAAGACTGTTCTTTGCTGAGTAATTATTAGTCGGGAGGGCTCCAATGCTTTGAGCATATTTCGAAGGATCATTTCGAGCGTCGACTTCCTCAGGTGGAACCATACGCTTCTGTTGAGGCCGTTTTTGCACTAAATCGCAACTTCATCTACAAAGCTTCGCAGTGTCTGTTACTAAGATACTGGCTAGTTTTTTTTTTTAAATGAAAACTCTCGGAAGGTTTTTATACGATCCATCCGAAGGGGTTTTCTTCCGGTACAAAAGGCGTCTCCCTGAACCGAAAAATAGAGTTTTAGCAGTGCATATTTGAAGCAAAGCAGATTTTTGCGAAGATACAGTAAGGTCTATCAAAGGACAGTTTGATTTCTGCATATAGTGCTTCAGCGCTTTTTAAAAAGCAGCGCCATTACTGCCCTTATAAAGCCTTTCAGTATGAATGCGTCATCTCGTCGAGAACTTTTTGATGTCGGTATACTACCTTTATTCGTTAGAAGCTTCTTTCTTCTAATCCTCTTTTGTGCACATTGTGTGTGCAGCATCCCTATTAAAAAATGTGACGCCTGACTGCCTGCGGGACACCGCAACACATGTGAGCAGCATAGGCAGTAACAATTTCTTCCGTACAACAGTTTCTTTACAGATTGACATGCATTTCGACTTCATGCCCTATTTTCCTCGTTCACCACTATCGTATGTGCGTGCGCAGCTTTTGTGGCAGATTTATCCAACTATTTACCGTCAGCTGAGTTTTTGAGAATGAAGCGTTGACGTTTAAGCCTCCGTTCCACAAACCTGCTTAAAAAACTGATCGATTTCGTGGATGTTTTCAAGCTGTGTCTGAAGCTTTAGGACTTGCTGTTCTAACGTTTCTGGTTCACGAGCTACTGCCCGATGTGAATCCAATGCGTCTGACTTCGCGGGCTCCTCGTCGCCATAAAGCGACTTTAGCGGCGGCGGAGCTCCCGAAAAAAAGATGCCCAAATCGGACGAATGTTCAGCAAATGCAGGCTTCTAAAATATTGATACAGAAATCAAGCAAACCTTATCAATGACGCTTTACTTAGCAACAGTTTACTATATCCTTGAAGGATAACTTAACACTGATGTTCGATCAATTTTGCTGTTAACTAGCAATCACTTGTGTTACATACAACATTGAGGGGTGTAAAGAAGACTACCCCACTTTATACATACCAAGTCAACATAGACGAAGTTCTCTTTATTATTTTTGCTGTTTGGGCTACCTTGTCCCCACGGATCTTCTGCATCCTCGAACTGCTCCTCGTCTGATAAGGCTACAACTTTTTCTTCCTCTTCCTGTGGACCAAATAAATGAAAAAAACAGTGATTAGCGCTGCGAGTATGAAAGAAAAGAACGTGGTATTATGAAGGAATTGTCAAAGCAATCTGAATTTTAATCATAAAAACTTATATTTTATATCATACATATGACAGTCTTCGAGCCTGGTTAAGGCTGATTACATCAGTTTCAGGAAACTTTGCATAGGCAATGGTCAAAACCATGCATGGCATAGCGTATTGTTACATGTCTGTCAGTTCTCTCTAGATCTCATTCATCATGACGCCATTTGAAGGAATTTGAGATCGAACTCCGTGAATTGTTTTCTTAAATTACTAGGGCTGGCGATTGGTTGAAACGGCAATGGAGGTCCTCGATGGCGCCGCGTTCAAGAGATAGAACTGTTAGAGGCTTGTCACGGAATGTCCGGAGAACTCCAAGAAACAAGGTTTATTCGGTTTAAATGCTTAGGATTTTCCACTGTGAAGTCATCTCAGCTTATGCTCATCTTGTCTCAGCTTATGCTCATCTTGTGTGCGGCAGCGGGGGCAACTTTGCGCTCAAAAAATTGCAAAGCAATTGACAAAGACAACTGATCCGAGCTAAGTAAGCATTGATGACGAAGGTATCAAAGCTTTTCCCACCTTTTCCTATAACATTCGGTGAGGAACTTTAGCCGTTACACGGGATCAGCAATCCTAAGTAAATTAATCGACTAAATGTATGTCAAAACCCGGCCAAAGATGAATAGCGTGTCACGAGCCGCAACTTTTGCCACCTCTTCTCATTTTTTTGCCTCTGATTTAGTTATGATGGTTAGTTTCAATTCCGAAACCTGTTTGGGGCCTGCTGCATATGAACCATTTATAATCATTATTCGCTCGTAGGAATAAATCCTTGCCGCGTAAATTGGGCTTAAAGAACCTCCTGGAACGGACTTATGTCATCCTAGCGCATTCGATTGAAGGTTAAGGTTATTTCCGTCATCTCATCAGCATCCTGCAATTTTCAGTTTGTCCAGTCTGCCCCAGGAGACATCGGCATAGCTACTGATCGAAGCGGTCAAAGTAATCTGCCAGGAGACATATATCATTCAACGCAAGAAATACCTAGGAAATACACAACAAAATACCTTAAGAGAAGTTCAACGTTAGCCGCCGCAGGCCTAAACCGCCTTGTTGGCCACTTCGCACAATTCCTAAGGGGGTCTTACCGCTCTGCGCATCCTGGAATTAAGCGACAACGGGCAAACGCAAAAGGTTGGGCCGAAAGTTATCCGTCCTGTGACTTAGATGTTCGACAGCCTATGCAAGGAAGGTACCGACATCAGGCAAGATTTGGAATGAGTATTTCAAGGCCATGGTGGAGCTGGCTTCGCTATAGACGCCTTTGTTTGACGACGTTTTTATTTTGGACTGTTTTCTTCTCATCGCCGGCATGCAACCTTGGGAAAGGCATTCTACCAGCAGGTACGAGTAGTGACGATTCCTCGGCGCGCCCCTTGCGATTGTCTCTGAAATGTTCTCTGCACACTTTGAAATCTTTTTGCTTTGCACCTTTAAAAAAATATTTGTTTTGTGACGATTGGCTCCTACGGGCAATACTGTGTTTGTCAAGTGGTTTCATAATGTTAACATGTCTATCCTCCGATGTGTCGTTGACGGGCACATCGCATAGCCTTTGCGGTTTTCTGTTTCGATTCCTAAAGTGGTAGTATATAGCACAGTTTCGCTTTTCAGCTGTGTATTGTCCAAAGGTTTGGTGAATCGGTTGACCAGCTTACTACGGAGAAATTAGGTAGTCAACATGGCCATTTTCTTGCTGGCTTAGCCTGCAAGTATCTAATAAGTCTGATCAGGCGCTTGGCCTGCAGCATGCAACGCGCATTTATTTCAGTGTAGGCTGAAGCCATCACATCGCGCACATAATAAAACTAAGTCCTTTTGAATGTTGGTACTCTCTAATCCTCGTGTCCCTTTTTTCGACCCAAAAGTTGGAAGCCTAAAATCACTACCGCGGTATAATTCATTGCAGCTGTCCCAGTGGTTATTTTTTTTTATTGTTTCATTTCACAAATTACACCACTGAGCCTCGCAATGCTTACAAATACGAGCCAGAAACGGTTTCCAGACTACCCTTTGACTTAATTGACGGAAACGATTACGCAAACTTAACTCATGGATAACGTTCGAGAAAACCGTTCGTAGGTCCACTACCTATTCCACACGGACTTCCTTTACACGCACGATTCAGAAACTTAGAGCAGCAGAGACCGAGCATTTTCGGCACTTATCGACGCACGAGGCTGCAATCCGCACCAGGACGCTCTTAATTCCGACTAGCAAGACAACGCTCATCACGAATTCGTCTCGCGCACATTTCGTTTGTTTCGAACATTTGAATTGTGTACTTAGTTGGTAGATAATTATACTGGGTAATTATGATATTGGTATATTAAATTAGTGGCAGAGTACCAACAAAAATGTGTAGAGTAAAGCACGGATTATTTGGCCATGATAAGAGTTCGATAATATCTCGTTTATTATTGCTATTATTGTATTATTATTTTTATTATGATCATTATTAGACGAAGTCACACCCTTCAAAAATCTGACCACAGTACAACGTTTACCTAACGTAACATATTAATTGGAAGAGCAAAGAGTTTCCCAGCGTGTCCATACCTCGATTGGCCCAGTTTCATCAGGCTCAAGGAGAAGCGTGCTAAACATGTCACACAAGTCCTCAGGCAAATCGTGATCCTTAACTTCACGAGGTTCCGAAGCGAATGCGCCATATGGCGAGCACTCATTGAGTTCCTTTTGACGTCCGGCGGAAGCTGGACTGCAGGGAACACCCCCTAGTGAGGTTGGTCGTTCGGAAGGGTTCTTAAGCGACCGCCGGGCCCCTGGTGCGCTCTTACCTGCGGCTTTTCCCTCAAATTGCCCCTGCTCCATCCCGAGCTGGTCGAAATAGTTCGATTTGAGCATAGGCATTTCATTTGACTGTTTCTCCTTATTCGTTACTATCAACTTCGTGCGGTATCTGAAAAACCGAAGTAAATAGCCATTACTATTGCCTCCTGATCAATGGAAAGTCGTCATCGTTCAGGAGTCAAATACGTTTGTTTCCATCTACGTCCTTTAAATTCCTTTCAACTCCATGGCATCAATGAAAGTTCGATAACAAACTGGTGAACACAGAATTATAATAACTATATAGCTTGTTTACTAGTTGCTTCGATCGTGCCTCTAATGTTTGAAAATATAATTTTTTCTAGTGGTAGTGATAATTATACTGACCGAACAGAGAGACTTAATGTCCCGAGACTCGTTCCGACCTGTCCGATGGTCACAAGACCAGAGTTTTCCCCGCATGTCTCCTCCTGAAAGGATTTATTCATACACACATAAAACACAAATAAAAATATAGATATATATATATATATATAAAGTCGTTAAGCTTCGCATATTAGGATACAGTTAAACCTCAATAAAGAGAACGTTTGTGTGTTAATTTATTTTAGAGCCGTAAAAGCAACGCACAACATTGATTGCTTTGACATGATGTGGCCACTTTCATTGTCGAATAAGCGCAAATCCGTTGTCGAATTTTCTATATACAAGCACGTGCAGGCAGGACGCGTGCCCTGGCGTACGTTGAGAGAGGTATGATAAATGGAGACTCCGTCATTAAGAGCTGTACGCCAATTTCTGTTATATAATTGCATAGAACGTGTGTCATAGGCAATGGTTCAAAGAAGCAAAATTTTCACTTAAAGAAAAAGTGGGTTGATTTCGTCTGAGTGGTTGCAGATCGATTTGGTAAATGCATCAAATGGGCGCCCTAAAAGATATGAGCATTAAGGCTATTTTCTCACTTCACTTATGTGACATTTCTACGACAGTGTATCGGGAATGTCATCTGTGATCTACGACTACGTACCTGCATTGGTCCCATGTACAGCTGATAGTGAAGGATAAATGTGTCCACGTTCTGATTCTGCGCAAGACGGAAAGCCGGTACCACACGGGTAATTGCTAACAAGCTCTTGAGAAGGATAATCATCCGATTGTAGCTATCGTAAACAGATTTCGGCGACTCCGTTTCCGGTAATAGGGCTTTATTAAGTGGGAGGAAAATAAAGATGATATTGCAAATCAGACAAAATGTCGACTAAGCATTCTGCACACTCGAAAGTAATCCTCGTAACATATTATCTAGCTTAAATTAGAAATTCATTTAGCATCATTGTCGATTGAAACTAATTGTCATTGTGTTCTTTTAGGAACTCTATATAGTTCTGGACCTTACCAAGCTCCCAGATCTCGAGTACCATGCTCTCGCCTTCTGGCGTACGTAAGCTAAGCTCTACGCAAAGAGGCGACCCACTCAGGGATTTATGGGGTGCATCTCCCAGTACACGACGAGCCTCTTCCGTAATATCGAGTAGGTCAGGCACATTTAGCAGGAACTGAAAGGATAATTTGCAGTTTTCGCATAAACAAAAGGGCATATGTAAGAAATTATTACTACGTTACAGTGTTCTTATGATAAGCTGTGATGTGAAACACTGTGGTGTTACTAAATATTTCGCTTTAGAAAACAAGACTTTGTCAATGAGGGTTCAATCGTTAAAGAATGAGGGTTCAATCGTTAAAGCAAAGAGCATCTTTATATATATGGGTGGTTATACGTTGGACCCTTGTTATCATGTCCAGTGTGGACGTACTTTAGAGTATCCTGTTATTTTCTTGCTAGCGAAAAATAGAGACGTTGGTCAACAGAAGGTCACGTAACTCTTACAAAAAAAAAAAAAGGCGAACCTAAGACAATTTAAAGCAGTGCGTATACACTCCATTGACTCAGATCCTTAGACATTAGGCGCTTTCTGAACGCAGGACCACACAAGACACTGCTGACCGACTATGTGATTGGAGACACTTTACTCAGTCATACACATACGAGAATACGCCAGAAGGCACCAGTCGTTCTGCCCAGACGTTTGACTGCCACCTGTATGCCCGTTCACGCTCACATTTTGCTAATCCTTGGTAATGTTATATCCCAACTAGTGTATCGCACACGCATATCGATATAACAATCAATAGACGTCATAATGTGTGAATTAAAACCCAGCAACGATCGCTCGTAATTTCTATCCATAGTAGTCAGTCAGCATCCCCTGGCTGCAATGCCTATGAGAAAAATAGCAGCTACAACCGCTAGCTTACGTTAGCAGGCAGCATTACGGGCGACAGGCAAACGACAAGTCCTCAAGCGACACACAGACACCTAGCGGAGAACTGCAGCATGTGACTGTATATATATAATTATTAAGTGATGGGGCTTACAGAAATGGACGAGATGGCTGCTTCGTATGTACTGTAATAATGTAAACTGCGTTATGCGAATTTAAAAATTTAGCGAGCTCTGTTTTCAAAATGTTAGCTAACATTCGTGCTACTAAATATTTGATGACTATATAATAGAATTAACAAACAATAAAAATATACATCGAAAAACTGTGATTTAATAATCAATGAAAATTAATACGGTGACAGGGTGGCATATTGTCAATACAGGAAGCAGTAATAACCGCACGCCAATGAGAATACTAAAAAAAAAAAGTAGTAAAATTTCTGTGAGAATGAGCAGTATTTGCTATAACAAGTTACACAAGAAAAGGAGACCATATCCATCTATCCGAGGAACGTCTGAGCAGATCAGTTGTCGTTGCCGCAGTGCACATACGTTGGTGTATTTCCATATAATGACCGAAGTACCCCTTACCCAATCGCCGTTGTCTGCTGGTAGTCTACAAGACGTCTTCTGTGGTTCACCTTGCCGGCTTTGTACAACGACTTGCACGTATTTGTACGCAAAGTTTTTCACGAACCGTTCCAGGTTTTTCCGATCCTTGTCTGATAACTTCATTCTGATATCTGCTGCTCGATTGACGTTAAGATTACGCAACCGTTTTGTCGATAGTCCACAAATTGCACAACTAAAAATTCACACCTAAGGTTCAACGGCACCGGGACGACGAGAAGCGTTACACGTACTGCTAACAATTCGCCAAGCGGAGCAGAAGAATCGTTTCCTGTAATCAGAAGTGAGGTCAAATTTGCATTAGTTTATTACGCCACCTTGTAGCATCTAAATACGTCTGTTACTCCTGTTTTATTAGCGTACTGTTCGTACTGGAGGTATATACTGACAAATTGTGCGTCATTAGTGTATACTAGATCCATGCGTGGGAATAGAAATTGAGTGCTGACTCGATATGAGGAAAACACGAAGATCTCTATGTATAGATTTAAACTAATAT
>NW_019213895.1:83623-98473 GCF_002532875.2 Varroa jacobsoni
TTGCTAAATTACTGGTGAAGGACGCTTCTACTGTGGAAATGATGAGCAGGTGGGCCATGTCATCCGTTATGTTGTGCATTCTTAGGGTAGCGAACCGGTGAAAACTGCCATGAATGGTCACGCCTGTTTGACATCTCCCTTCAAATAAACTTTATACGAGGTGAACAAGCATAACGCTGATGCAATTACAGTGAAAACAGAGGCCACTACCCTACGTCACAGAAACGATATTTATACGTATTTTAGCCTAGTTAATAGTGCACGAAAAGCGTCTAATTTGAATATTACCGGCAAGTTTAAACGGTTATTAGAGCAACGTCAAAACTGCACGTGCAAACCCTCTATCGCTCCAATATAATATGCAGATTTCACAAATTTGAAGAAAAATCTATCTACTCCAACAAAAGCATCTGCCCTTCCCTTCCAAAGCAAATGTGCGAGCATATTTAACCCCCTCGTTTTCTAGAAGAACACATATCCATTTCAGAGCACTCGCTACTATGATAAGCGGTTACCCATCATTTTAGTCCGTAAAGGACGACCACGTGCGATCTTTCCTGAAAAGAAGTCTCTTCTCATTTCTAATGCAAAAACGACATAGTGTAGAGCACATAAGCATACATTCAAGCACGGTCACAGTGGCATCGAAATGGCACCCCGCAATACACTGATATCGACTCTCTGCCGCTAGCAGCTTCAACAACTTGTCGCGACCGATGTCAAACGTTCGCTTGCCAACGGTAGTCGTTCATTACCGGACAGACAGACAGACAGACAGACATACATACAAACAAACATACAGAGATAGAGCGAAAAAGCTAATGCCACCACCTAAAAATGTCCCTTTGCCTAACAAAGTTACACTGCTGCCGCATTAACGCTATTGATGGCATGCGACGCGCAGGCGAACAATACAACAAGCAATATCACACACGAGATACGATCCGATATATATACGCTTCAGAGCAGCGCCGCGATATGAAATATTGGCTAACATGAGTACCATCGCTGCATTGCCTATGACATCACAGCTGTTACTGAAACCGGCCAGAAACAACGGTGCCAGCGCCGCAAGCGTATGCCTTTTTGTGTATGCATTACAAACGCCAATTACGAAAAGCACAAAAGATTGCCGCTAGCAACATCCATAAGCCCCACAGCACATTAGTCATCGAAACATAACGACTGCACATTATAAACAACCAAGTGTGTTTGTACAAGAGAGATTTTTTACGAAAACATGTGGCTGATTTTTTAGCCAGTTTACCATTTTTTAGACCAATGCTGGTCTGTCTCGAAACACAACTGAGTTACCAAGAGAAAATGCGAGTAAGCTTTCTCTATACGATGAGCACTTCAGCGTTGACTATTTACTTCTGACTTAATCGAATCTACAACTAGCAGCGGTCACCTTTCAGCTCTAGCAATATATCCGATTTATGCTTCCATTTTCGTACAAACAAACAATCACCTGACGAAGAGCAGAACACGGATCACCGCTCATTTGATAGTCCGCCAATATGCTCAACCATAAGGCCATTGCCGTTTTCTCGTTCGCCGGTGGCTCAACGTCGCTGCCCACCCCACATCTGTCTCTCCACTGATCCCGGTCAGCAAATTCACCACGACCAGCCACACTTCAGAACTTGAAACCACATTCTTTATTCCTTTACCCCTTTTCTCCGACCATTCAAAACAATGAAGCCGAACAATCAGAACTTTGAAAAATTCAGCTTCTTTCCCTGTGCCCTTGTAGAATATTATGTTCGACAGTCCAACAAAGCGGAGTCGATTCCCTATCTGCCTACTGACGTGCCGATATTTACTTACCGGTACTTAGCGGTATGTATGCTGATATCCTTTTGACCGAAACACGATATTAAGCAGCACGCTTTATTTATTACATTTGCCAATTTACTCGCCGATTGTTTTCCGCCCTTGTTGGCAGTATTCTTTATTCCGCGTGGCGTGTGTCCTATCTGTCTGTCTATATCGACCTCTGTTTAAATATTTTTCTATATTGTTTACTCGATGATCTCACAATGTTCGGGTCCGCTGAGGGCGGGCCAACTGGCTACATTTCCAAGCTTCTATTACCGAAAAACGGGAGGTCAGAACTAATCTATAGTGTATGATCATAAATAGTCCAAACGTGGGCCGACACGTAATGCGAACGGAGTTTGTCTGTCCGAGGTTCTGCTTCCGACAGAAACGTATAGATAACCGGTCAGTTCTGCCACAGTAATACCGCGCTGTGCAGCACAGGCCGCTCCAACCCACCGGGATCGCCAGCAATACAAAGCACACTCTTAAAAACAACTCACTGCGGCAGAAGTCACGCAAAACCGCTGCGACCAATCCTCACCACACTAGCAGTAATGGTGCTACGACAAAAAGACATTAACGAAAAACTGTTCGAGAGAACAGGCTGCTATCCGTGCTGACGTTGTTTCACTGAGTTGTCGACTATAAACACTTTCTAGCAATGTCAACTCGATGGGCCCTCACCGTTTCCTCAGAGGCAGACGAGGTTCACAGTTCGCCAAAGAGGATGTATCCTTCTCGACGGCAATATTAAATACTATTCAAAATCAATCTGCCGCCACAGGTCTAATTCGGCTGCGCAAAACAATTCGATGTAAATTATTATGTACACATATATGGATATATGGCAAAGAAGGACTAAGTCAGGCGACCACGTTTTTCCGACATCGGCGGTCGGGCGGGGGCCTTTCCTTCCATATAGCTTGCACACCACCTTTAACAGTAGCGAACCACGAGACACAATCGTCGTTGAAACACGCCTGATTCCGTACCACACGTTACGAACATTGTACGCTTTGGTCTTGTACCGCCAAAAAGATCACCCGACGTACACGCAATCCATTTTCGTGCTTTGGCAAGATAGAAGCATCGCGTTTCGCCTGCTCAACTGAACGGTCAGGCAAACACCAATAGCACTGGCAACGCACGAACAAACGGCACAGCCAGCTGCTTACGACTTCCGATACGTCGTTAGTACACGGTTCACAACATTGGCTAAACATATGATGATGGCCGGACCCATGGGTACTGGTGGCGCAAACGCCATATTGACGTGGGGAGAGCAGACGACCCGGGCAAATTCAAATTTGAGAGAAAAAGTTTCGTTTGATAGAGTTGCCGCGTATATCAACGTATGGTGGTTGGTGCCCCTAGAGGCGAGTTATTAAACAGATTCGGAAATGTCGTTTTGCCTAGAAGTGGTGCATAATATATGTATATATACATATTCATATGTAACGTAAGGAGGAATATAATGCGATAGGAGTAGGATGAGTGTTTAGATTTGTGTTTCTCATAAGTTGATGTCTATGATTTTAGACGAACCACGTTCGAATTTGACTAGTTATATTCAACTGCACAGGCAGCTACATTTGCTTTTCTGACAAATATTCATACCGAGTTAGTACGTTTTTTTTTTTTTTTTTTTTTTTATAGTGAAATAAACTCTATTCCCTATGTTACGTAAATCACATTACCAAGGTTCGTAGAAAATTCTTTGAAGCAAACAGTAATCCAAAGTCATGTTATTGTTTCAAATTAAGCTCCTAAACCACACTAAATGAGAAAGATAGTTGTGAATTATTCGGAAATCTAATATCAAACGTGAGAGTCGCTTGGATAGGAGAACTTGACTTTTTGAAGGAGGAAGGGACGGTTAACGGATAAGATATTGGTATAAAGTCCTCCAACAGTTTAGATTAATATGCCTTTGCATTAGCTCTGCCATAGAGGTTTGTGCACCTCCTTCTTAGCTGATCAGCTCCAACGAACTCATTATAAATTTCAATTAATAACCAAGAAAACGAAATTAATTACTACTATTATTGAAATTATTGTTGGATGTTTTTACAAAAAAGCTATTAACTTGGTCGGCGACCATTTTTTGCAAGCACGAATTTCGGCCTCAGGAATACCGAACAGTTAAATCTGGCTTTACAGTGAGTGTTTTGTAGAAGCTCAAGATATTCGAATATGGTTTTTGCTTGGTATCCTGGTCACAAAAATCAAGACTGACCTGCCATCTGATCTGCTGATGAAGAAACTTTATAACTCGTGCCCAATTCTTCTACATTCTTATATATTCTATAGATAGGATTCTTATATATTTTAGAATCCTGAAAAATATTCAGAGAATGTGCGAACACAATTGCATTATCTAAGTTATTAAGTTACAGTTTAAAACATGCTTAAACTTCACACAAAATTATAACTATGTTTTAGGGATAGTAAAAACTGGATCCCGCTTTTCAGGAAGCCGCCCGTAACATTATGGTAACTAACTATCACACTGTGATAAAATGGAAATATCACTTTTCCGTATATATTAACCCATTGGGGCAGCATATTTTATAAAAGTGAGGTCACACTTATCTGCACCATCTTTATTGACAATAAGATACCCATTCCGCTTACACTGATAAAGTATAGAAAATGCACTTTTTTATTGGGGTCAACTAGCAACATCTATTCATAATAAATTAGCGTTATAGCGTAATAAAAAGCGTCATAATTAGTTGCTGTATTTCTAGACGTGTTATCGAAATTACTCCTTTTTTTTTGAATAATTGATGGTATCATTTACGCTATCATGGATAAAAAATCCCAAAAAAACCCAATTCGCTTTCAAGAAACTCTCTTTTTTGTCGAGCCCGCGTGTCAGTTGCGCGCCCTGAAGCAGAAAATACAAAGCTTAGACAATCGCTGAAGCTGACGAATTTGTTGCTCAGTGTTTCACTACCCTCCGTGGAAATTCAGTAACGCGTTCAATACTACAGTTGTGGTAGACACAAGATGCTCAGGAATAATTAAAGACAATCCTTTGCATACGATCTTTTGAATGTAACTCCACTATATAAATAATTAGTTTTTCTTGATTCCAATCGTCACTCGCACATTTAACGGATGTCCAGAATGACACAAAAAAGACCCTAATTTAAAACCACAGACCTCAAGAGCTATTTATTTATAGAAATATTACATTCTATTATATAATCGATCTCCTATATTGCACGGTATCGAAATGAAGCTCTTAGCTAGTTGCACCAAAGGTGCCAAGGAAATGCGGTGATGATGCCGCGTGACGGTCCATCACTCCCTAAACTTTTTAGATTTCACGCAGTCCTACAAGATCTCCCTAACCAGATCCTTGGAATAGCAATGACCGATCTGGACGATTTAGGACCGATCTGGAAGGTGTACAGCTTGGTTTCTATTGGTATTGGAATAACGAGTTAAATCATCTTAGACTGCTTTTCGAGAGGATATATCATATAGCAACTTTTTCGCACACCAAAGCAAACTTCACTGATGAGGCTTGTGTTTATCTGAACATCTATTCGTATATTTAGGATGGAAATTAAGTTATAAAATTTTGTTGAGTTATATAGAAGTTATATAGAATTGACTGTCGATACAGAATAATTTGGTCTTCCTCCGCGATAAATGCACAGCAAACTGGCTCCGCACCAATATCAGTACCTGAACATGATTCACATGGAGTACGATCCTTGCAACCATCTATTGACTCAATAGAGTCAATAATATATATATATATATATATATATATATAATCGAATATATATAAAGCACTAGGTATTTTGATACCCTTAGTGCTAAGTACTTTAGGAGAACGTGACACTTTAAGGTAACTAGCCTTCTGAATGTTGCACAAAGGTCTGTCGCTTTCAACGGTATGTCTGATCACTGTTTCAATAGCTGAGGTAGTTTACTCCGATGATGCAGTGGTACAAATGATTTTTTTATAGCTTTGTTGATCGACTGCAGAATTCTGAAGACATGTCAACGTCTCTAAAGGTTAGTAGCGGTGTCTGTATAAAAATCTTCATGACTGTTTGTGACTTTGAGTCCAGATATTATTCTAGACTATGTTTCAGAAGAAAGGGAACTTTTTTTTTTTTTTTTATAAAAATGGTAAACTTGGGTCGCTTTAAAATTCAATTCTATGTTTGATACTCCTTTGAAAAGCATCCGTAAACCTCATTGTGGACCCATTAAAACCCGATTGTGGATGCACCCCTCCATTTCCATACTTAAGCTTTGTACATTTCGTATGTCTTTCATTGTGTTTCAATAGTGCTTGTCAATGCTACATATTGGCGCCTGTCTGGCAGTGCAGCTGCGTAATTATTTTATCTTAGTTTGAATAGCTGCAACTCTGCTGGTTCAGTGGTTAGCGGTAGGTTCATAACGAGCCGTTCCGTTATTTATTTAAATTACCTGGAACGCTTCGAGCATCTTCCAGTTTACTCCCATTAAAAATCTTCCCAACATCTGTTTTTACAAGATATTTGCAATTACGACATTTTTGTGGAGTGATTGAAAATTGGTTCATTCACACTGATTTTGAGGTATGTCTTGAAGTCTGATATTTTTTGTGAAGCCTTTCTACCTCCTCCATACTCGTTGTAGCTCCCCCCCCCCCCCACACACACAAGTAACAGGGATGTTTCAAACCATATTTACGTTCTTGCTCTTTTCCTGTGATCATTCAGAAGCATGGCGGTATGTTTCGAATCCGAGCCTTGGACACATTTCGTTTCGTACTGGGAGCCAGTCGTCTGATGGAATGGAAACATTTGGGTAATTACATAGCGCTCAAAGTTTGTTTAAGTACTTAAATAGTAGCTCTTTGCTAAGTATCTTTGCTTTCTTTTTACTTATACTAACAGAGGGATACTAACACTTTATTACGGTCAATTTTTTTTCGACGCTAGGTTTAAATGGTTCTTTATGCGTTCTTCCAATGGGCTGTTTCGATGTACTGAATCGTCGGACGTGAAGATTAGTAGTTTCCATCAGTCTGTGTTGACAGGTTTTTGGGTGGGCGATCTTTACTGTCTTCGAATGGTGCTAGTATACGAAAATATTGGCTTCAGTGAATGCTGTCGATAGAAGCAAACATATGCATTTTTTTTCCACGAATGCCAGTATCTTGAAACTGTACCCCACATTGTTCTGGTTGTCCTGTTGTAAGTGTTAGCGATGTGAGGTACTTAAATCTATCCCAATGACCGGAAATCCTCAAAAAAACAAGGATAAAACAATTGTCGATCATTGGTAAAGCTGTCGTAAATAACAACTCAGTTTTGAAAAAGCTATCTTAGACATTCCTCCAATCTGCACATGTCGGGAGACAGTTGAGGGGTTCTGTTTAATTGTTGCAATCGGCGCAACAAGTTCTTAGCGGTCCATTGGTATTTCTCGAACCGGCAGGGTTCAAGTTAGACGAATTTAAATGAAAATATAGGAGGTGTATTGCTGTACTTACGGAGGAGTAAATAGATGCAACGACATCAAGCGGTACTGACACGAAAAACAGATTCAATATTCAATGTTAAGGCGAGAGAAGAGAGCTATATGGATAAACAATAGCCGAACGGGCTGATGTTGATAGTGTTTGTTGAACAAATATACATGAAGCTAATAAATCGCAAGTAACATACTTCACAGTCATCTTGTACGACAACAGTCACCTGCCTCATTGATATGAAGTGAATGGGAAGACTTCGACGGATGTTGGAAATAGTAATGGCCTTTTGAGCCAAGCAAGATGCGCCACACCGACCACTCGGAAAAGAAACAGCTTCTACAAGTATACGCGAAAAATATATCCTATATGAAAGTATGGAATATATAAAAATGGAACGTTCTGAACATGCTAAATGAATTGAGGAACAGTGACTCGAACCAATATATAGCCAAAAAAAACACTCGCGTGCTCTTCGTTGCCTAGCCCGCGCATATATCACATAGTGCAAAATACATTGGAAATCGGAAAATCTCAAATAGGAGGCAGAATGCAGGAAATATAATGGCTATAACTGTACTTGTTAAAATGGAATTATCTATTTTTGTGCTATCTGAATTTCATATTACAACGATGAAGTCTTGAACCACGAATCGATACAAAAAATGGCGCCGGACCCACAGACATGTTACAACGGGACTTACAACGAAAATGGTGCGACATAAACGCGAAGACCCTGCTTAGTTAGACTGGTATCAAATCGTTCTCACGCCCGAACGTCAGCTTTACCAGTAACTATTTATATATAGCTGTTATTCTCTCTTATGTATATATATATATATATATATTCTTATGTAGCTTGTTTCGCGCACTTCAGCATCAGGCGCGCTTGTCAACCGACAAAACGGAATGGCGATTTTGGGCTGCGACTATAGATCGACTGGGAGACGACAGCGGTGCTTCTAAATCATGATGAGATTTTTGCCATTAGGGTTTTTCCAACTTTTGTAACTGATGCAACATTTGTTAACTATTTTTTTTAATTTTATAGCACGACTTTAAAATTTATCTAACTGAATCGTGTTCCACAGGGCAGGTTACTTTTTATGGATTTCTTTAAATCAAATCCTCTAAGCCTTATAATATAGAAAATGCAATTTCAAGAACCTTGTGTTCCACCATAATCAGACAGCTATAGTTACAATGTACGAAGTGAGTTCATGGGTACCGCGTGGATAGATCTACCAGTTGTAGTAATGTTCTTCTCGAGTATTTCGATAGGTACAAAACATGTAGGCCACCCTACAGAAGGGACAAATGTCGATTAATGCGGATGTCATAACTCACATACGCTAATCAAGTCTGTCGTTATCTAGATCTAGCGAAAGGCTCGCTAAATTTTTTTTTTACTTTACAAACTAGCCATACGGTGCAATGCCGAAAGCATCAGCTGAATTATTGAAATACACTGAAATAATAGATAGCTGAAATCCCTACACAAATTAATGCCTAAGGGAAATTTGTCAAAAGCTTAGATGTGTCTTCGATCCACAGCCTTTTGACTTTCAGTCAAAAGGACGTGTGAAATGTTCTTCGTTTTATTGATATTTGCGCATCCGTGTTGGCGGATCCAAACCATCGACGTGCAGGACCTAACGAAGGTCACGCACAACTGGGTCACCGCCGCCGCCGCCGCCGCCGCCGCAATGTTTAAGGAGTTAAAACTGATAATTCCCGGCTCTGATGCTTCTTCAGATTCAAATCTACTTTGGTCAAAAAAATTTCCAAAAAAACGCATGGGGCACCAATAGACGGCTTTGGTCTACGCCTGCTAGAAAATTAACATTTTCTAGCAGGCGTAGAAGTCATTCGAAAACCTGCGGGTGAGGCATATAGGTGTAAAGGAAAGCGTCTAGTAGTGACATCAAAGTATAGGTTACAAAAATATAGCACATACTGGATACAGAACCTACACGGGTGAGGCAGACACCATTAACAGCTGGCCTGAGGAAACTTGAAAACGTTCCCAACGAGGATCCCAAGTTCTATACGTTCTCATTAAGTCAAATGTCGATCGATGCGAATGCGAATCCGTCGTACATTTCTCTATACGATTTTGTGAACTCGTACGTTGGAGTTCATTACGGCGACGAAGGGCGGACGAACGATTGCGACTTTCAAGTTGAGTGTAGATACCCTTACCCAGCAATAAGGGTCAGCTTTCGTGTTAAGACCCAGAAATAGAGGTCAGCTTTCGTATTCAGAACGTAACAACATTGGCGTAAGATTGTCCCTAATTGCATGCCGACCGCCAGAAACTGTACCATACTCCGATGTACTCGTCCACTGGAATCGAGCGTGAGCGTATTGGGAATTCGATATCGCCCATCTATCGTACATCTCAATAGCCCCGCCTCAATCAGCAATTGTTCAGTAAGGAAAAGCGAATAACGTTAATATAACTTAGCAAAACATGATAAATCAGGTATTTATATCAGTGGGAAGTTTAATACAACTTATTCATTCGTAGAATATATTCGCGACGAGCCTCTTTGATATGAAAACGCCTTTGTGACAAGTTTCAAGATACGGTTCGTGCCTATATAGCACCTGTTCCATTATTGTTTTCTGCTGAAATAGTCGATAGGTCGAATGATGAAAATTGAAAATCGAGGTAACACTCCTAAGTGGGTTGTACTGCCGACTTGCATAGGGACTAGCACGCGCTTGATAAATGTTGATCGGGTAGAAACCCGCAGTAGCAGTCATCTACACAGTTAACGGAAAACTTCTCTGAGAGGGTGGCAGCAAATGCTCGGGTAAACCCTGCGGCAAGTCGTATCCATCGAGTTTGACCTGAATCAGATGCATTGCTAGGGCAAACTCTTCTAGGTCGAGCATGCCGTCCTTGTTAACATCGGCAAGTTTCCAGATCTTTCCAAGAACGGAATTTGGCAGCATTGACTTCATCATCTCCTGTAACAATCGGATGAAAACAGTATGATATACGACATGATAGATATTGCTTACCTTCACACAAGCGATATTGGTACACAGTACAATTTTAGAACGGTACATGAGCGAATTCGTCCAAGAATCATATATAGATTTGCTTTAGAGATAGAGATCTGAGATTTATTTTACTTCTACTTACAATTCTAAAGTCTAAACATTATTAATAATAAAATAGGTACGCGACGCATGCGAGACGTATACGCTGCTCCTTGAAAAGGACTGACTATCGCTTAAAGCCCTAATTTTTCTATTTTCAATATTCAGCAAAGACAAACCTACGACATTAGTTCTGTGTAAGTAAACTGGGTTAACGTCAGAATAACGTTTCATCGTTCCATTACTAATCGTTGTTAGGTGGTCCTATAGTTCGCCTATGCGGACTCAGGCTTTTTTTTTGCTTGTGTCATTGTAAATATAAATATTAGTGAGATCACCGGTTGATAGCTCTGATATGTACGTTTTACGGCGAATCGAAGAATCATCATGCTAGGTGCATACTAAAATCAGCGAATAAAAAGCATGTTTTTTTAATTAATTTTTCCATGATTGTAGCATCTAATGATTGCTTATTGTATATTGGATTCGAGCCAATTTGCCTGAAATATTAAGCAAGTTAGGGGGGGGGGGGGGATCACATATATATGATGTATATGGACATTTGTAACCGACGAAATAAAATCACAGATTAGGTGGCCTAGAGATAATTTTTTAGTCCAGAAATAGTCCTGGCAGCTTACTGTTTTTGCAGAAGCGCCACTGATTTTTCCGTCAACAGGATCGAGATTTTCAAAGATAGAAGCGTACTTCGAGAGGTCTTTTCCCACTACCCACGAAGTCTGAAGGGAGCCGTAGTCAGCTCCTTCGCCACGTCCGTAGCCGAAGATCGATTTCTTTGATTCGAAGTGTCCACCTTCAACTAAACCGGCCTCCGCGGCCGCCGCCTGTTCCTACATAGAATGAAAACAAGCAATAGCAATTAGAGAAAAAGATGCGTGCTTAACATGGTAGTTTTGTCTTCCGTGGTTGGTATGTTAGCCTTCATGTATTTTAATGCAACAACGAAGCATAACGATCAGCTCCCAAACCTCCCAAAAGTCCCAAAGTCCCGAAAAGAGACTGTGATCGAAAATAACATTAAGAAAATTAAGCAACATTATTCACTAGGTTCGAAAGCTCCTAACCAATCTGCCATTCCCTTCAAAGCAACTATCGGTAACAGCGGTAATTAGGCTATCATAAAAAAATCGGGGAAAAAACTGGGAGCCCCGCTGATGATTTATCAACATTTGTTTTTTGTTTGTACGTAGTATGTTGCTCACGATGTGAAAGACGCATGTTAAGCGTACACGGCTGCCAGGAGCTCAAGTATCACGTGTCTCGTACTTGACATAATAAGAGATTCTCAAACATTTAACATAATAAACATAGTAAAACAAACGTTTGCTTACTTGTGGTATCATTCCCATTAGCTTTGAAATTTCAGAACCTAATATTACGTCAACGTCATCAAGTAACTTCTTATTAAACGACTTGAATTTAGTAAAATCGAACGTGACAAGCTTCTCCTGCATCTCCCGCAAATCGGGAAGATCGCCGGGCGATATTTTCTGTTCCTGAAAACCGAAAGATACGAACATGAAGTAAATTTGAAATTGAAACAACAATTGGGGGTAAGCCTGTATTAAGCCAGCAAGTTTTGACAGGCTGATTGTCACCACCGAGACTCCTGGTTTCGACAGTTCCTGCATATATCATACAGCGAAGACAGAAAGGCCTTACGGCCTATCGACCGGGATCGAATTCTTCGTTGTTCGCTTGCTACCTTACCTTTTGAACCTGCATAAAAATTTGGTCTAAGTTCTTGATGAGCTCCTTCTTCTTTGACTCTTTACCGAAGAGTGGTTTGTTGAAGTCATTTCGTAGAGCTGTCACGATATGCGCATGGACCTATTGCCACGTAGAAAAACGCAAAATAGCATTTAGATACACTTTTTTAAAAAAAAAACAGCTTCATCTGAATAACGATGAATTAAGCTTGGGTTATGCTTTAAGCAAAAATGATTGCTTGAGATCAGAACCTATGGCCAAAGCTCCACTAAAACTAAAGTTAGCCGAACCTCTGAAGTTGTTTGACCATTTGTCGGCAAGCTGCAGGTGATCAATCTCTATATACTGTGTTTAAACTGACCTTTGCAAGTCTGGCCCTCTTGATTAAATCATTCAACTTCCGAAGAGCAGCATTTCGAGGCAGGCTCTGAATGTCAGAGAAGAGGTCCTGTTCCTCTGCTTCGAACAGACGACGATTCGTGTCATACCTGCATTATTCATATATAGAAGCATAAATCGAATACCGTTGATTTACAATTCCCTTAAACGAACCATATGATGGACCTGACGCGGTGAATTGGTTCATTAAACAAAATAGGGACAAAATCAATTCTACGGTTACCTGAGCGGTTGATCCCAGAAACTTCCGATGTATACTCGAGCCACTTCGGGAGTACCCAGCACTTTTCCGAGAGACCACATGAGTGCGCCATACACCTGACCACAAAAGATGTAATTACTATATTTGCTATGCTTTTTAAGCTTATATGATAGAAATGATTATCGGGGGTATGCAGACATCCCGCAAACACGTTACTAGCCTTTCCGCTATCAGACTGTATACAATATTAGAATAAAAAATGAATGAACGTACCCGCATTAATTGCTGATGGTTCACCATATCAGCCTTGTTGAGCACAATTCGAATCTTGTCATCGTGACCTCTCAACGCTTCAATTGACCTAAGTGAAACAAATCGTCTTCTTTTGATAAGTCGTTCTCACCCTGATGTCTTTTGAATGGCACGATAAATTCACACAAATATATCGCCTAATTTCGGATCGACAAAGAAATCCAAGTGTTGCTCACAATCATTTTATAATAACGCTGACGTCTAGCTCGAACTTCGTGTGACGGAACTTATATCTATAATTTCCTGATATTGAAACGTCAATCGTACCGGCGAAACTCATCGGAGATGTCGAGTTTGTGCGCATCAAAGAGCAAAATTATCCTATCCACGCGTTCGGCAAACCACTCAAGAACGGCAGCGAACTCGTAGCCACGATCCGTTCGCTGCTTTTCACCCGAGAGAATACCTAATCACACGATAAGACGACAAAAAAAAGATTTCTATTTCCAGATATATCGCAGGTGATATCGCTAACGACTCAAGATAGATGATAACTAAGATTATCATCGATTTAAAATAATACCGTCCAACGAGCCGTCGATCCCATCAAATATTTACCTATATGCCTTAACATGTACGAAGGAAACGTCTCGCCATTGGTGTGCGCTTTCGCAAAACAGGTTTTGAAAGCGGTAAAAAGGGTTAATTAGGTATTCCGTCAGACAGCTAGCTCGGTTTCAAGCCTAGACCACAACGTCAGCCCCAAAAATCTTAAGCTAAACAATAAAAAGAGCTGTCCATTACGTAACAACAGAAGGCCAACGATAAGTTTCGTTGGAAATCTGTGAGAACATTTGTCTAAATAACGAACCCGGTGTGTCAATGATGCTAATTGACTGCAGGACAGGCGACGGTACTAGGGAGCATTGTAACTTATTGAGGAATGCCCCGCCGAATTTCGAAAGCGGCTTGAACTGGCGCTGATGATCTACGACAAGTGCAGGTCCTGGGATGACACCCTCTTGTTCGCCATACATGACTGCGATAAACCGATCTGTTGTTGGTTCCGGCCCAATTCGGATGCCCGGAAATTCGCGCTCCAGCAAGTACCTAAGCGGAGAAGCCCACAGCGGTTTAACGTACTTATTCGTGACGTTGTATTTACGATATTCTGTACCCTTGCCTATTTGCTAAGTTAAATTGATAGTTCGAAAACGCTCTAATTCTTGGTGAGAATTGACTCGGTTCATAGATAGCGCTCGCCATATTCCGTCACTAACTCACCCAAGACATAGCATTTTCGGTGATATGTTTCAGGTAAAGTGTTTATTGGACACGGCCAATTCTAGCAGGCAGCCTGATGTGACAAATGTAGGGGTACGTTGAAGGACAGAAACGCGGACAAACGATTTGCTACGATTTCACGCAGTCAACCCAATTCATTGACAATATGGCGTGGCGGAAATAACAACAACCAAAGACACTTCCTCGAATATCTAATGAGGGAATTAGAAAGGTACAGTTCCGAAACACTGTATAGCACTGATTGGATACACACTTTTAAGTTGAAAACGTGAAAAATTTAATTTTGCATTCCATCTAGGACTTGGTCCATTGAGTAACAAGGTACCTTATAAAAGTAGTTTTGCCAGTCGAATACTGTCCTACAAGCAACACCATTGGCTTGGCCTCGAAGTCTGCATCGGTGAGTTTCGGCGAGTGGAAATCGTTAAAGCTGTAGTAGTCCTCTAGAGGGAGAATCTTGTCCTTATAGATGTTTTTTAGTCCTGAAACGGTATTTGATGAAAAAAAAAACTGTTTTCCGCTACCTCATTTGACGTAA